>NC_136015.1:12553167-12853167 GCF_048128805.1 Centroberyx gerrardi
AACCCCATCCTCACCTCTCTAGAGAGTGGGTCTGCCATTCCTGTAGCAGCAGGTCCAAGAAATCATAACAGCGCCTGGAGACGACACATTATCATCATAATCATTGTCATCACCCCAATTACCATCATGTAACATCATCATCATAATCAGCCTCATTATGATTTTATAGGTGTGAATTATTTGAGACCTTGTTCCCACAATAGCATTTTCGTCATCGTCAATCTCACCTTCTGACGGCCACAGACTTGGATGTGCAGTTGCTGGTTATCAGGGGGATGAGCCTAGGGACATGGGTGTGCTGGGGAGAGGAAGGGTGACAGAGGGTAAGGAATGGGAGAAAGTGCGAGAATGAGATTGTTGAAAGATTGAAACATTTTTCTATGTGCGCAATATTATATCGCATCAACTCAAGGATATGCCAAAAACCATCCAGATTATATATGTATGTGCGTGTGTGTGACCTCACCCGTATGATGAAGCAGATGGCCGACACTCCGGAGGTGGCCATGACTTTGGCACAGTTGGGGATGAGGTTGAACAGGACCGGGACGATGGCCTCCGCTCCGTGGTCAAATTTATTCCCCAGCACTGACGACAGGTGGCTACAAGCATACACACACACACCCAAACACATACACCAAGACATACGTTATGAACAGTGAATACACTAATTATTAAAAACATTAATTTAGTGTTTAGTCTGTAATGCTAAACAGGCCATTTTCAAGCCAGTAAGACAGCTGTTCCATCAGCCTATTGATCTTGACACCAGTGGTAAAGTTAATCAAAATCATTGAGTGTAATCTAGTAAACAAGGTGTAAATTCAAGTGTAGGTAAGGCTAGTGTAAATTAGTATATTTTGGATTTGTATTGGGAGCAGGTGTGGAGGTGGGCAGCTCTGGGAGGCCCTCTGTTGAGCTTTCTGGGGGTGTCCTGAGACCACTTTACCCCCAATGACATACCCGCTTTCATCCACTCTTCTCCTCCTCCAATATCCAAGCTAACTTTCCAAATAGGAGCTCTCTCAAAATAGCACAAGGGATAGTTGCATCAGATCCTGTGTATTGCTAAGTAGCTTGTGCCCGAACAGATGCTAACCCTGACATTGTGTGCATCACTGCTATGGTGTAAAAACCTCACATTCCAATTTTGATCAGTGCCTGAATTGGACCAAAAAAGGTGCCAGTACCCTAATTCAGCAGTTGCATGACATGAGCATCGCATGTGTCTTGGACATATTTATATTTATACGCATATCTTGGTAATATATCCAACTTCAAATGTATTTTTGTATGCATTCCATTACATACAAATATAATATTTCATATATGCTACAATAAAACCAACTGAAAATGAAACAAGACTGCAGTCAGTTTAGCTGCAAAACAACTAGTCCTAACCTACCTTGCCATTTTAAAAAAATCAACACAGAAAAATGTGCTGGGTTAGTGCTGTAATAATATCAGAGAAAGATTACATCAGAGAAAGATTACATACTTACAAGCATACAGAAGACTGATGCAAATAGACAGAGGCCAATATTGTCTTTATATAACTGACGGACAGAGCTGTCTGTGCTTTTTGGAGGTAGTGGTAACAAAGCAATATTGACCTTTTGTTGTTGACAGTCATGATATAAGAAAGCTAGCATTATGTAACTTTTTACGTACATTTATTCCTCATTGGCGCAATAACATAGCTTTCATTTGTGCTTGCACATCCTCTATTTTCGTTTCTCTCTCTATTGGCACCTGACCAGTAGTGTTGATTGGACATATTGGCGTTTGATTACCATGAATTTCTTCATGATTGACACTTTAACGGCCCTGTGCTCCACTGACTGCTCTGCTCCATCAGATCAAGTGAAGAGGCATCACTCTGCTCACAATATAAATGTATTAATTTTTTCTACACAATATCATTCCACTGTCGTTTTGCCCACAAAGTCCTGCATCAGAATGTAAGCAATTATATTCTTTACAATCTGCCTTTGCGGGGCAAAATGTCAGTAGAATGGTTTTAATATTGCAGAACACGTAATTACAAGAGGCTATTTAATTTAGGGCCAGAGTGACACCTCTTCACTTGATCTATGCAGCTTTGTTTTCGGCTGCAGTTTGACTCACCGTGTGTGAGCGGAGCGCTGCCTTCAGTCTGTAGGATGCTGTCTGCTTAAATGAAGCCCTATCAAGTCTATGGCGCACTTTTTTCACACGGAGATACTCTCTTCATTCAACTAAGGCGTACCAGGAGGTGGCGGTATGGAATAAGAAGTAACGGTACTCATGTGGACAAAAATCAGAAGTGCCGGTACGCAATAAGAAGTAAGGGTACTCATGTGGACAAAAATCAGAAGCGCCGGTACGCAATAAGAAGTAAGGGTACTCATGTGGACAAAAATCAGAAGTGCCGGTACTCAGTACCGATGAGTACCGGCCCATTTCAGGCACTGATTTTGATGATATTTACTACACATTTAGAATTTTTTATAAAATTTCTTACAGTAATTCCTAAAAAACATACATTTTGCCATTATAAAGTTCTCCTCCCTCCGGCAACAGCAGTAACTACCTGCTGTAAGCAATACTCACGCCACAGTGATGCAGGCCTCTCGCACCACCTGGGAGCGCAGGTCTTTAGCCGACAGTTTGAAGGCTCCATCCAGCAGCCGCAGGTGCTGGTAGAAACAGTCGTAGTCGGCCGCGCCCGCCACCAGCAACGAGCGGATCTTCTTCATCTGTACATGACAGACACGAGCAATAATAAATTTCACAGTGTAATAATTGGAAAGTAACAAGGGGGTGCAGCCACATATAGACAGCCTGGGAACAATCCTGCGGTTTGTATTGTAGGGTCAGGTGTAAGAAACAACTAGCTTTGGCAGTTGTCATGGTTTTTAGTTGTAGTTATGGGTGTGGGAGTTAGGATGAGTGTACTTGTGTGACAGGGTGTAGTGTGTATGAATAGTATTTCGTAACACAGTTAATTAGAGAATCTGCTGAGGGTAAGTCTACTGACAGCGTTGGCTCTCTGGTCCCAGTCGTGTTTGTCATCAGAGCAGATCTCCCGGATCTTATTCAGGTTGTCCTCCAGATCCCTGGATGAGTAGATCTGCACAGAGACGAAGGGAGGGAAACAGGACGAGGGACGAGAGAGGAGAGAGAGAAGGGCAAAGATGGGGAGGAGAGAAACACGTCTCAGACAGCGTGGCCTAGATAGCATCTGTAATCCTGTTATTCATTCAGTGGTATGAGTGTGTATGTGTTTGTCTGTGTGAGGGTGTGTATGTGGGGGCTTACCTGTACAGTAGGGACATCGGTGAAAGCTTTAATGAAGTCCTCCTCATCAATGCCCCCCGCACCTTCCTTGGCTACTGCAAAATCAGAGCAGAGTCAATCAATGTGTGTGTGCAAGATCGCATGCAAGCCTCCAGCAGTTAAGGATGTCTGCATTAGCTGGTTCTCTGATTCTGGTTTAACTCGCAAAACCACAAACACACATCCAATTACACACCCGCACACACACACACACACTCTTATTCAGTAGGAGCAGCCTGTGTTTCTAATGGACTTCCTGGCAGTAATGGGCCTGTCAATCATATCTCTCTGGGGGCTGGCCACGCCTCCTCACTGGGGAGGGAGAGAGGAGAGGGAAAGAGGAGGCGAGGAAAGCTGAAACAAGAGAATGGAAGAGCTCAGAGCAACCTAGGGGGTTCAGGATAAAAAAAAAAAAAATTGGTTAAAGGGAAGTGGCAGAGAATGGGAGAAGAAGAGGCTGGAGAGTGGGGGCAGGGATAGTGGAGGAGAGGAGTTGGGTGTAGAGAGAGAAGAAGGCAGGAGAAATCTATCCCTTCCTCCTTCCCCTGGGTTAGTCTCCATATCAGGCTGTGCCACAAAGACATGCCATGTCAAAACACTACATGGCCCTTGGAGAGCTGGGGAACATCGACATATAGCTGGCTAGCTGTAGGGACTCTCCTCTACAACTCTGTGTGTAGTAGTACTGTGAGAAGTGGCAGCCTGGCCATCCAAACATCTACCAGCAACCTATAACTATTTCCTATTATTTATATTGACATCTTTATGAAATGTAAATGTTAGAATAAATATACATATAAATGTCATGACATGCTATTAGGCTGCACAATTATGCATAAAATTATAGTCCTAATTATTTTAGATATTCTAGATATTGTGGTCATGATTATTAATCATGATTACTAGTCTTGATATGAGGAACAATTATTTTACTGCACTTTATATCAACATCTTTACAATTTAACCACAGCAGGCATTCTAAGTGAAATGAGATTGTTTGAATATTGTTGATATGCTATGATTAACTGTGGAAACTAGAATTGTGTTCTGCAGCCCTACATGCTATATATTAACATAATGTGGAGATATGGTGGTCATTAGCCTGCAGTGTGAGAAAATTGTACTGCTGTGTGTCTGACAACACTGCTGAAATAAAGCATAAATCCAGACTGCATTAGTCTCTGTGTATGATATGTCTGTTCTAATACCACCAGTTATCAGCAAAGTTCAGATGTCTCTGTCTTCTGTCTGAGTCTCGCTGTTGGGCGTTAGCAGAGTGTGTGGGCGTACTGTCATCTAAATGCAAATGCAGACAATGGGGTCTCCCAGCACCACCATCACGGAGAACGGGTCTCTGATAGCAGCAGGCTAGCAAGCACGCTAGCAAAAAAATAATTTACCAAGAAGGAAACAAACCACAAAAGATACGCAGTACAAAGCGGCTCTGTGTTCAAATGGAAAACAGCTAATGGCACAGCGGAGATGATGTTTAAAAAAAGCTGCTACCCCCGAGAAGCAAGAACTAACTAGGTGAATACCACAAGTCGGTGGAAAAGGTTAAGTCAGACCTTTTCCTTTCCATCACAGTAATCTCAACGAGGTCAAGGTCTCCGAGCAGCACTTAAGGGTCTGTATGTCAATACCCAGCATGCCCTCCATTACTTGCTCTTTGCTTCTTGCGTGTGAACCCAGGATGTGCATATGAAATTTCTAAATACCAACTGCAGAGAGAAGGCTGCGGGTTTGTTGTGTGGAAGGTAGGTTATTGCACTCCTCTTCACAATCAGTAGACTTTAATGATCTGCGTTACTAGAGATCATAGTCTTGTGTTTCCAACCAACAGAGCAACGTATCAGAACTCTGACAGACTGCTTGATTTTGTGTGTGTGTATGTGATATCTACGTGCCGGTGCTGACACAGATACATCAGAAACACCAGCCTGGATTCGACCGCACGGCCGTGGGAACGCACAGCTTCCTTCCGACACAGAGACAGCAAGAAGGGATGAATCAATACATGGAGAGACGAAGCAAATAGAACACTTGAGCCATCTAAAACAGGAGGAAGAGGCTGGGGAGAGAAGGAGCTCTCTCTCTCTCAATGGGAGGAATGAACAATTTCAAAAGGCAGAGCCTCTGCAGCCCTGAGTCGCCCACAGACATGAGTGTATGGGTTTCTGAGGAGACACAGATCAGTGTGTCGCTGTGGGCCGCTACGTCTGCTTACTCATCTCCTTTGGCTTCTTCCATAGCTCCCACAGTCTGCACCTCTACTGTAATCACCAATAATGTCCTGTCCAAGAGCTTTAACAGGCGGCCTCCACATTATGCAATACTGTGCCCTGTACTAAATTAGCTCTCTGGGGATATTAAATTTTAATAAGCCAGATTTCTCTCTTTCTGTAGTATTTCACCTACACTGGCCCACACATATTTAGACAGAGGAAAAAGCTAAGAGGGCACAGACACCAGGGTTGGGGTCAATTCACTCTCCACTCACACAAATCAAAATGTAAATTCACCCTACAATATATGCACACATGATCAGGCGTTCTTTCCCACTAATTTCTTTATAGATTGGATTGGATAGATTGGAAGAAAATGTCCTTCCTGAACTGATAGGACTGTCAGACACAGAGGCCCAACGACACCACACCAGTAGATGGTAATGGTGCTGAAATTTCCCTCTGCAAGGCTTTAGATTAGAATTATGTATCTGGTATAAACCACAGTGAAGCTGGATTACTGAGCAGTGTACAGTTTAAAGATGATATTTATCAAATGAAAAGGTAGCAACAATCAATTTTAATTCCAACTATGCGGGTCCTGCTGTGTTATTTGGCTCAAATAATGCCTGTCCAGGTACTTGTTGCCAGTCATCCAAGTTACTGTCTGAACAGAATAAAGTAGCCATTTCCCCACAGATGGTGGATACTAGTAAATTCTTGCCAGTCACTTAATGAGACGTTATAGATGGCAGAAAGTACTGTGGCCCTGAGTCATGAATCTATGCATTCAATAACAATCTCTGCAGAGGAATATTGCAGTTATTGAATCTTGAATATAGAAATCTGCATAGCAATCATTTCCTTTAACCACTAGTCTACCTTACCTAACACTCATTTCAATATTAACCCATGACTAAATGATAAGAACCCCACTTTCTCATTAAACAAATCCATGTTTTCCAACCTTGGATGCATCTATTAGCGTGGACTCATCTATGAATTTGTGTCTGTGTGTGTACATGTACATCTGTGTATTATACCTAGCTTGCTGCCGGTGGCACTGGGCCTGCGCGCGGCTGAGGACTCTCCGGCCTTCTTGGGAACTTTGGGGACCTTGAAGGCGGCCTGGGCCGAGGAAGTGCGATTCCCATCCACACTGTCGTCATCCTCAAAACTGCGGTCTGGGAGAGAAGAGGGAGAGAGGGGAGAGTGTTATCTTTCACACTGTAGCTGAGGAGGAGTAAAGGCCGAACTTCTTGCAAAGTCTTGTCAAATGTTCTTGCTTCATAACCATTTCATTGCAATGCTTTGGTTTCATTTGCCCCTTTCGTGTTGAGAAAAAAGAGCTAAGGCATGGAGAAGATGGTGAATGGTAAAAAAAAACAGTAAAGAACAGAAGGAAAGACAAGGTCGTCTAGAGTCTAGAGCTTGGCCAGGAATCAGTAAAATCAATACTAATTACAATCACACAGCAACGAGTCTTTGGCTGGAAGGGAAAGGGAACTGATACACACATACGATCAACTCTAACACAAACACACACATATACACCTGAACAAATCAAGATGTCCACCCACGGAACCAGTGACAACTCTCTGGAGCCCAAACTCCCAGTCTGCATGCTAGCAGAAATCCTCTTATATAAAGCTAGCATTGAAACGGTCAATATCTTCTACTGAGGCTTGCTACACAACTTCAGCATTTAGAACTTGCATTTATTAGCGAAAAACTTGTGGAAGACAATATGTGAGGATGCACACAAACACACACACACGCAAAGACACACACACACAGCTAGACAGTGGAGATGAAAGTGTTGGCAGAGGAATGCAGTTGCGCTCCTGTCGCTCTGACAACCAGCCGTGCAGCATGGAGAAATACGCCAAAGCCACCACCCTACACCTTGACTCATACAGCAACTAACCTACACACACACACACACACACACACACACACGCACACACAGAGTCAACATGCAAAATCACTGACAATCAACATGCATGCGTGTGTGTGTACACAAGTGCCACCATGACTGCAGAGCCTATTGTGTCGAACTCTATGAATATTAGGTGGATGCTAACAAGCAGCGTCACACATCCATCGGCGTGCAACGACGTCTACCGCACACACAATCACCGACACACACCAACACACCCTGCTCCATCCCTGCACTCACAGTCACAGATGCGTTGGCAGATAAGGCGCCTCATGCCTCTGGGAGGGCGTGGTATTGGGGTGCCCCCTCTTCTCCAAGCCGTACCCCAAGACGCACACACACACACACACACACACGTCACACACACCTCATACTAGGGCAGAGGCTACACACACACACACCTCACACTGCCGTCCGAAAACCCCTCCACCCATACTACTGCCGGCATTTTCTTTCACTCTCCCTGTCTTCCCTCCCTCCCCGTCTCTCCCAGTGTCTCTCCTCCTCCCCTTAGCAGCCTCACAGCCAATCAGAGGAGAGATGACATCATAGTGTTGCAGCCAGTGCGGAGGCAGGACTATGAATGTGTCTGTGTGTGTGTGTGTGTGCGCGTGAGAGAGAGAGGGAGAGAGAGAGAGAGAGAGAGAGAGAAAGAGAGACTCTCACACACACCGACACCCCAGGAATATTAACAGGGCTTCTCTGTGTCCCGGCCAGACCAGCTAACCTAAACTCATTACCATTGACAACACACACTCTCCAGCTCACTCTCTGACACACACACACACACACACACACACACACCTTCCAGCATCAACAACTACTTAACACAGTACACAATGTTTATGTTGCTACATTTACCTGAGTCAAGAAATACATTTATTCATTCTCTCTCCCTCGCTCTCTCTCTCGCTCTCTCTCTCTCTCTCTCTCTCTCACACACACACACACACACACACACACACACACACACACAAAGAAAAAGAACAAAGGCTGATGGAACAGTGATAAAAGGAGGGGTGATTGGGGGAGAGGTGAAAGGGGGAGCAAGACCACACCCCTCCATCTGAGACCTTGACCCTCCCACACACACACACACACACATACATCTGGGTTAGGATAAAAGCCTGCGTCACATTATGTAAAGTAAAACATATTAATGTGAAATATTAATGATGTCTGGTTTTCCAATTACGATGTTGCAGGAACAAATAACTCATACTAGTCTGACATTTTTAATAGGGTCAGTAATGGTACATTACCTTGTAAGCCTGGGTTCTCAACGACTGTTAAGGGTCAGCATCAGGGGTCAAAGTTTGAGGGCCGGTGAACCATTAGAACACTAATGAGTGCCTCTACTGTAAACAAATACAGCTATGATGTATTTGGCCACTGCAATTTCTAAACTGCAGGAATCTGAAATTTCTCATCAGATGGAAAACGGTGCTGTGCAGAATGCCTTGCCAACAAGTAAAGTTGCATGTTGGAAAAGATCTGTCATTATATTCAACCAGAGTAAATCCTGAGCGTTAGTATATCATTTCTCCCCAAATCTTTTTCCCATATTTTCAAGGGCTGAAAAAAATACACTGAAAAACTTGTCTGCATCTTTCGCAATTCATAACATACACAAATCAAACGAATAAAAAAAGCAAGAGGACAATGAGGTCTCACTTTGCATGTACCACCATTATAATAAATAGGTTTTTACATAGGTGTAACGGACACAAAGGAAAGAGAGTGATGTTTACAGTTCAGTTGACATACAAAGACATTAACAGAGCTGAATTAATTCATCATATCAGACGGTAAATGTAATCGTTAGCTAACAATGCCAACGGGGCCGTCTGCAATATCCGTTCATGCATCAGAAGTCTTAGCATTGATTACCATCATTGTTAGCATGATTAGCATCTCCTGCTTTTGTCTAGTCAGACCCCACGGGAGAAAATGTCTCTGGGTGAAGGGCAGAGCAAAGACACCAGAGAGAGAGAGAGAGACACAGTGAGAGAATCCCTCATAGCAAGCAGACTGCACGCAGGCTGTTGCCATGGTGACCTGTACAGACCAGTTGCTCAAGGGAATTGAGCAGCAAGTAGAAATACATTTTGTAAGCCCACTAACACACATGCACACCTCCAATCCAATTCAATCAACAGTTGGATTTATATTGACTGACTTTGTGTTAATTTAGCGAATTGAGATGGATTCAGCCCCGATGGCCAGATAGCTGCACTGACATCACCATGGATATGCAACATTCCCAAAAAACATGACACAACATGCAGACCACAGGCACACACACACACACACACACACACAGAATAAGAGATAGCAGCTCCACCAAGTACCAAGCTGCGTTGCCATGGAAACTCCAGCCTGAGATTCCCTCCTCTCTCCATTTGAGGAGAAGAGTCAAACAGAGGAATGACAGGAGGACAGAAGACCAAAATATACACATCTGATCATGGCTCTGCTAAAATCAATCAGGGCTCAAGTCGAAGACATGCATACACATACACATACACATACACAGGCACTAACACTGCCGCACACCAATCCCTAATCCGTGTGGGAATAATCCCAGTTATTCCCAGGCCAAAGAGCAAATATAATCCACATGCAGGGAGAGACGGAGGGAGTGAAATCAAACACATGCAATGCCAATCTCTTTCTGTCTCGCTCACACACACACACACACACACAGACACGCACGCACGCACACACACATTATGAGTTTTCTGTTGTGACCACATGGGGGCAGCACTGGCTCTTTTCTGTCAAACCAAAACCCCAAAATACACACAGGGATACAGCCTCCTGCTGCATAACACATAGAAAGAGGCGAGGGCAAAGGAGAGAGGGAGAGGGAGAGAGAGAGAGAGAGAGAGAGAGAGAGAGAGAGAGAGAGAGAGAGAGAGAGAGAGAGAGAGAGAGAGAGAGAGAGAGAGAAAGAAAATTGGGAGTGAGTGTATGTCAGTTAGTGTATGTGTGTGTGTGTGTGTGTGTGCACGCGGCAACAATTTCGGTGACATCAAAGTTTCCCCACCTCAATAGTGACGACCCGATCATGAGATTGAGGCTATATCTAAGGGTGTGTGTTGTAGTATAACAGTTTTGGGGGTCAATATACTTTTAACTCACTCAGTTCCAATGTAAAGCTGCAATTGTGATAATAATGATGGGGCCTTCACTGTCACTTTTCTGATTGATTAGATTTAAGAACCTTTTTAAGGCAAAACAAATCCACTTCCTGATTGACTGAATTGAAGGTAAAATTAACGTCACTCTGAGGTTTCCTCAAAGTGACTCCAATTCCATTTAGCCTTGCCTTAACTTAGTATTCAGTAATGGAGTCCAGGGTGTGTTTGTGGATTAGCATGGCATTTTGATTTTCACCGAAAAGTGATGAAATGTCAAGAGAAATGTCAGTTTTGTTGTTCTAAAGCATTGGGACGTCTTACCAGCTGGGACAGGATGGCTCACGTCATAACAAGCATTATGGCAGAACATCTCAACATGAGGCTAACAGTGTAACAAGATGTCTTCTGAGGTATTGGACTTTACTGCACAGAGAGCTCTCTGCTCCAACTGGGACACGCTGTGTGTGTGTGTGTGTGTGTGTGTGTGAGTGTGTGTGTGTATGTATGTGCGTTTGTGGTAATCTGCTGTAAGCTGCAGAGGCACAGGCAAAATTACATATTCTCACTCAGGACCATGTGACCGTGCGCTGCATGTACACTCCCATGCCAAAGATGACAAGACTGCACAGCGTTCTTATGAGGATGAATATAGGTAAGAAGAAGCAGCGGGTTAGTAGGCCGACTGCACAAACTGACACAATAGCACTCCAGTGGCTGTTAACAGGCTCATGACTGCCCCAGCTCCAAAGTAAACTATCAGAGGTATGTGTGTCAATAGAAAACAACCACAAAGCCCACAGCGTTTCCTGCAGAAACCTGCAAGGTCCAATTCGACTTTACAGGAAAGCAGAACAAAAAAAATATCAATTTGCTTCAAAGTGTATTGATTATTGCAAGGGGCATGCAGGTACGGTTAATAATTAAAACACAATAAAAACAATATAAACACAATAAAAAAAACACATATCACCATAACATATACAGAGATAAACATCAGTTGATAAGACCACCCAGGAAATCAATAGCTCGATACTGCTATAAATGGTCACTTATCAGTGCAAAAAAGGAAGTTCTTACACAGGAATAAGACACTATGTGCAAATACAGGCCTCCACACATGCAACATATTATAATGCATTGTTAATTCTACTTTGGCATAAGAAGGTTTCTGCAGGATACCGATCATATATTTTACTTTATAGGCACTGATTTGAAAACACAAGTAAGTGTCTGCCACGTTGAGGAGCAGATGTTTTATTTTCAACCATCCAGTTGTTTTTGAGGCAGAAAGAGTGGGAAAGAGAGAGAGGGAGAGAGAGAGAGAGAGAGAGAGAGAGAGAGAGAGAGAGAGACAGACAGAGAGAGAGACTTGAGGTTCGGGCCTGGATTCTCTAATAGGAGACAGACTGTTCCACTTCCAGCCCAGCTCAGGGAAAATGAGCTCTTTAGCAGAAAATGAAAACACACACACACACACACACACACACACACACACAGGTATAATGTGAGCCCCAATTCCAAGCCAGGGAGAAGGATAAACGATAATATTCAAATTAAAGCTTTGCCATGGTAACCGGCCTAGCCTGGAAACGGGGTCACGGTTTCCTTTGCAGAGCCGGAGATGCACTGAAGCAGAATGAGCATGTCTGCGAGTGTGTTACAGAGTGTGTGTGTGTGTGTGTATGTGTGTGTGTGTGTGTGTGTGTGTGTGTGTGTGTGTGTGTGTGTGTGTGTGTGTGTGTGTGTCCCTGTCAGCATTGCACTACTATGCAAGCAATGAAAGCTGCTACTGATGGCCAGTTTGCAATGTACTGAATATCTCTGGGCTGCTAGGGCAACTGAGTGTGTGTGAGAGTGTGTGTGCTTGCATTCGCACAGGCACACAGTTTCACAAAGGCCCAAATAACATTAAATAAGAGCAGAGCAAAGCGCCAGCAGCACTGACATGCTTTACTTTCTAACACACATAAACACACTTCAAACATCGGAAACACACTTCTATTAGCCTACATACAAACACACACACCCACACACACACTTGTCTGTCCAGTAACTTCCCAACAAATCCTGTTAGTGAGGGCAAGAGCGAGGCAAGACCATTCACACCTGACCTAATATTACAAGAACAGAAAGAGAGAGAGCGAGAGAAGTGTGTGTGTGTGTGTGTGAGGGAGAGAGGGGCGGGGGGGGGGGCAGATAGACTGACAGAAAGAAAGGCTATTTTTACATTGCCTAAAGTCATATTTCCTTCTATAACCACTATTTCACCTAGCTTGAAAAATGTCACTGAAAAATGGGAATTGGAGGAAAAGGACTAACTAAAAGGAGACACTTCAAATGTGACTCCTGACACAAAGTGAGTCTCTATGGCTGTTACTGACATGTGCCTACGCATACGCATACGCATACGCATTTGCACATGCATGTCTGTGCACATATGCACAAACACGCAATGCATGCACACACACCCTCACACAAACTTCATCACAAAAATGAGTGCATGTGGTACAGTCAAGTTGTTGTACTGCACTGACACACACACAACATAACTCATTTTCGGACCCCAGCTTTCTCTCTCTCTCTCTCTCTCATACACACACACACACGGATACAACCTATATCCAAGTCAGAGCACTTAGGGTGAGAGTGTTTGGAGTCTAAGCTGATTTTATTCTAAAGCCATATGCTGAAAAGCCTTTGTCTGTGTGCCAGTATCCACAGACAGATGAGATTAAACACACACACACACACACACACACACTCACCATCTCCGTCATCCCCAACCGCCATGGTTACAGTGCGTTATGGGTAGAAACTGCGTGCGCTGTTCGTCTCTACTCCCTCTCTTCCCTCTGTTCTCTCTGGTTCTCTCCCTTGTTTTCTCTGTCTCTTTCTCTGCCTTGTTCTCTCTCTCTCTCTCTCTGTCTCTGTCACGGTGAATCAGGGACAGGCAGTGACAGGCACAGCTCTGTGACTCGGCTACTGCGAGATCTCTGTCAGCTTCCTCCCTCGATCCCTCGCTCTCCCTGCCTCCCTCTCTCTTTCCCCTTCCCCTCTCCTCTCCTCTCAGCAACAGCTGCCTCAAACCCTTTAGAGCAAACGCCAAGAGCTAGCCTAAAAGAGATGTGGGGCGAGAGCGAGACAGAAGTGTGTTTGTGTGCGTGTACGTGTGTGTTTGAGCTGATGGTGTGTTTGCGTTCTATCCTCAAAGGTCGAGTTCTGGGTACGATTACCGAGTGTTTGGAGGAAAAACATCGGAGTCACACATGCGCTCGTCCTATTCTGATGCCGCTGACCTTGCACTGCCCTCTTTGGTTGACCTCATTGCCAAAAACAGAATAAATTGTGGGCCAAAGGCTGACCAATGTAACTGGTGCGTGAAATATGTGAATGCAAGTTTGTCACCACTCATGCAGGAATAAGTTGAGGAATGTAATAGGGAATCAGGGGTATTTCGGAATACAACAATATTAGTTTATTCAGTTGAGAACTTTTGTACTTGAAGGAAAAAAAGTCAGGCTATTACTGAGTAGACACAAGCTAGGGAGGCTAGGCAGGGAGGGGATTGCAACCCAATGTAGGCCAGCAACTTACAGTTCTGCGACAGACAGTTGAACCATCCGAAGACCTGACCTAGTATTGTGGTCCAACACTCAGCCAACTGTTTACTTTGTAGACGTCAGGCAGTGAAGGCAGCTTCTGAAGCTGCCAAAAACAGCAGCCAGTGGTTGTCATGAAAAATAAATAATATTTATATATAATAAGTTTCTTTGCCCCCCTCCACAGGTAGGGCATAGAGCAATGTCAACACCAGAACAGTCCCAGGAGCTGGTAGGGAATCAGTGTTTTGCTCAAGGACACTTCAGTAGGGCGGATGCTTGCCGATACGGGGCATCTAACCCACAGGCATCAGATATTTTGTATGTGCAGTGAAGTGTAAATATAGTGTAGTGACGGTCTGATCAGCGGCTAAAGTAGGTATTGAGGGTGGTGGTTCTGGGACGCTGGAAATTTACTGCTGCATCTCCTAGAGGTGTCGTGGCCCAATTCCACAGAATGTCTTTAGATGGGAACTGCCCTCTTGATAACCCAATGATATATCCACACTACCTTCTGCCCCGTTTTCTCTACCATCCAATTCAGGTTCTACACAGGCGCTCAACAAGGCTCTCAAACTTGTCCTTCAACTGTTCTTTTCTTCCTATGAGGACACAAAACCTTTCCCCCACCATTGTAAATGCAAAGTGATTAGCCAACAATCCTAAAAAAATATACTCAACAATGATAACCAGCACCACTTTCATGCCCAGCAATACATGTAACACATAGCAGAGTGAAAGACACAACGCTGAATCATTATTTGATCATAGCAACTACAAACTCACAGACCAATCTGGAGTTATGCCCGTCTCTAAAACATGATTTTGTTCTGAACCTTGGGGAGGCGAGAGTTAAAGTAAGCCCTCCCCCATCGCCCTGCTGCCACCAGAGACGGCATCATGGCAACTTCACCCCCCAGACACCCTCTCCCTCTCTCTCTCTTACCAAGTAAACAGGCTGCAGCAGCCAACTGCAGACAAACCACCACTGACACTGTCAGACAGATAGCTACAAGTGACAGTTAAGCCTAAAGGTACAAGCAGCCAATGACAGTCACTGCCAGACACCAACAACCAACCTACACTGAGCACAAAACGAACACAAATGAAGCTTAAAGCCACACAGTCCAGAATTCATTTGATCTAGCTTTTGGATGCATTTAGATATAGAGTTTGATTTATAGATGGAAAACAAGCGTTTTGGAACTTTCTCAGCCTATCATAACTAATAACTAATAAATACTGCTCTGTTTTTCAAGTGTTTACAAACACTAAATATGTAAACAAAACTTTTACAACTTCAAAATATACATAAAACTGCTATTTAGCTGCCACATCCAGTCAATCCATCACTAGCCATTCACCGTGCCACATCAGCTATCTTTGAAAGAATACTCTCCATTGGTATTCAGGCTTTTTTCTGATTCTGGCCTTCTGATTTTTCAATTTCTTTACCAATAATTACATAACAAATTAAACCAATTTCCAGGAAAGAAGTCAAAGAACACAGAGAGAAAAAAGTTATTATCTTGGTTTCCCCGCTTTAGTTAGATTAAGATCACAAATTTGCATAATTCTTTTTCACAGTCACTGAATAAATTAACAGACTAAATAAATGAATAGGGCATCCTAAAATACCACTCTGGTTAAGTCATACTGGAGGAAGAACATTCACTATGTCTATATATGGTAAAAAAAAACAAAAAAGACAGTGTTCTAATCGATTTAAATAAATCTGGTGCCGTTGCAACCTGTCGATGAATGAGTCCCCTTAAGTGACATTTCACTTTGGTAGACCATTTTCATTTATTGGTGGAAATACCTCAATAGAAGCTCAACAGTCAGCCATCTGTGGACCGACAGTCAGTCAAGGCTTATTTTGATTTTGAACACCTAGTCTGAAAATTATACTTTTAACACATATACAAGCAGGGAAACATACATCAACAGCGGATCATATGCTTCCTTCTGTATCATGAATCATACTTTTCAGAAAGTCATTGCCAGTTTATAATCAGTGATATTTGGAGCATGAGAATAACGAGTACCAACAGACCCCTAGAGCATCTAATGTTGGAGGTTTGCGTGTTGAAAAGTGAAAATGTTCTACCAAAGTGAAACATCGCTTTAAGAAGTCTTGTCAACTACAACTACAACTCTCCACGGTCAAACACCGCCGGCTGAGCCTACAGCTCCCAGGGCTTTGCTCCACGCTGCTGTTTGACGGCCACACACTCAGCAGCAGCGTTCAGCCCGGGTCTGCCTCTGCCGGAAACCCACAGCAACCAACATACAAAGATTAGACCATTAATCCTATTAGGCCTTCTTACAGGAGCTCACGGCAACGCACACGCACACAACCACAAGAGCACATGCAGATTTACACACACACGCACACAAATCAAATTCAACATCAAGATCTCCTTGACAACATGACTGCAACTTGGTAGCTCTCAGAGACCAATATACCTACGTATAGCACAGAGGGACAAAAAGCAAAAGGAAAATGAGAAAGGGGACTGACCGTGACTAGGGCTGAGAGCCATGTTGCCCGAATTCAAGGCTTCATCAAAGCGACCGAATATCGTCTGTAACCTGGGGGGAGAGAGAGGGAGAAAGGTTAGAGCGAAACACACACACAGCACCTCTAATACAAAACACAATATTTATAGAATTAGATACAACCAAGAGAAACTGTATTAGGAAACCCATCCTCTCACACATCAATCGTTTTCATTCACAATATCATGACAAAGAAAATGTGCGCACATGGATGCACACGCGCACACACCCTCCACCCCCCCCACCCACCCCAACACCCACCCAGAGCTTTGACCTAGACACAGGGATGGTGCTGTGAATCCCAAGTGAAAGTAACATCAGCAGCAACACATGTGGACAGCCCGTCTGTCTTTCTATATAGGTGGGTGTGTCTGTCATGTCAGTCACACTCACGGAGCTGTAGCAACAACGAGACATGAGTACTAACATCCCACTCAGCACCAAATAGACACACACACAATTACAAATGCGATCTGTTCAGTCATGTGATTCACAGTAAAGACTGCCTGCATGTTAACAAGGCAACAAGATCTCAATCTAGAGACAGTCTAGCTTAAATAAGAGCTCTGCACAAACCAAAACCTCCCGCACACTGAGTAGTGGTGGCATACATGGGCAACACACGTCTGACACAGCAAAAACACAGCACACACAATGACCAATAACATGCCCCGATGTCTCCTTGCCGACACCTAAGCCACGGATGTGTGCATACAAATGTAAGCCATACACACCGTCCTGTCTGTTAGCCTGTGTGTGTGAGTCTGGGTGCCGTTCCAAAGCAGCCAGACAGCTTAGCAGCTCCTGGTAAGTGACGATTAGCGTTGCAACGGGTTCCTCAGCCACACAGCGTTTTCACGCCGTTCCCTGCCTTCCATTAGCATTGTAATTTGCCTATTCTGTTCAAAAATAGCCTAGCCTTTAGCCTTCGCTGCTCATTTGCCTTAGCATTTCCCAGTGCGCTTATTAATAGGTTGCTGTGTTGCTGTGCAGCGTTGCATTAGCTCCCATGCTAGTGACACACTCCAGCCCTCTGCTCCCCTCAGCTCTTTGTATCCAACATGGTGCAGTGGCTCCGAGAGGGAGGGAGGAAGACAGGGAGGAGGGAGGGAGGGAAGGAGGGAGTAAGAGAGAGGGAGAGCCAAACAGCGAGAGACTAAGGCATGATACAAACACGCGACAAAGCACCACCTACTGTCACACACCTACTGTATACTAAGCACACACACACACACACACAGAAAACACCACAGGGGCAGGAAGAGTTAAATCTCAGACAGGGCCTTTGTGTGTATGTGTGTGTGCGAGATGAGTGGAGCAGTTTGTGTGACAGGCAGCGAGGAGGTTCAGTTACCCTTTACATAACCTCCCTCCCTGACCCACCGACACAGACACACACTCACATACACAGACACACACACACTTCTGAGGGGGAGGGGTTGTACTGCTAGCGGCAGAGAGAAAGAGAGCAAAGCTGCTCCTCCCCCTCCATTTCTCTCTTCCTCTCCTTCCCTTGCCTACATTCCCTCCCTCCCTCCATCCCTTACTCCCACCTCCCTCTTCAAATTTCTTAATTCCAGGATCCCGTCTTCATACTAATTGAAGGCAGCCCCCTTCTCTCCTCCACTCCTCACCTCCTTTCTCTCCCTCTGTGTCTCACTCCCACCAAGGTTTGCGCTTTCTCACCAGAGGAAAGTTACATAATAAACAGATTGGACTTCTGAACATTCATCTAAAGCTGGCATACATCTCTCATTTTTCCCACCTTTCATTTTCTGTCTTGCGTCCTCCCTCTCTCCCTCATGACTCCCACTCTCTCTCTCTCTCTCTCTCTCCGTTATCTGATGCCAGCTCTACAGCGTTGATATGTGATCTGGTCAGTAAGACCCTGGCTGCAGCCCTGCATTCCACCGGGCAGCCGAACCGACAACATCAGAGGACTCTCTCAGATTCAGACACAGACACACACACACCCTCAACCTAGCTTACATACTAGACCGTACAGAAGGACGAACAAATATTGGTATCAGACCAAAAATCATGAATCTGTCCCTACTTATAACCCACCCAAAGCAGACAGACACACAGAATTAGCTCCCACACCAGTCTGATTAAATCCCACATACACAGACTGCGTGTTTGCACTGGAGACAGACAGGCTTAATATGCACAACATATGACACACGGCCGCGGCCAGCATTCACAGACACAGGACTCATACTGAGCAGTCAGCACACAACACTGGCTGCTGCTAGGATCTCACACACGGGAGACAGAGAGAGGAGGGAGGGAGGGGGAGAGAGAGAGAGAGAGGCTGTGTGCTTAGAATAACCCTCAACCCAGTACATGTAACCACGGCGACCAAAGAAGGACGCAACCACTCAATGGACCTCTTCAGAGACGAAGACTTGCACACCGAAAACACACACACTTTCTCCAATTTTCCCCAACTTGGTTACCCCATAATGCCCATCTCTCCCTCCCCCCTCCTCCCAGTCACTCAGTCAGTATTGTGCTCCAGATAAAGTGTCTCTCTGTGTGTGAAGGGCAGAGTGGTGCATGGTGTGGCCTGGGACAGACCGAGTGCCAAGGCCACGGGACCCACAGACCGTCCACACAACCCATCCCTGCTTGGCAGAACGCACACACACACACACACACACACACATGCACAATGCTATCAGCGCTTACATAGAGACAGAGATGAACATGAACAAACACACAGAAACCGACTCACCGGGCAGCAGGCAGGCCTCTCTTCCCCAGGTCCGCTCTAACCCGCTCTCCAACGTGCCGATAAACATCCACCAGTGTCGTTATGGAGGCTTCACGTACCTACAGACAGGAGACATACACCAATTTAAAGGCTAGGACTAATATATATGCACACCACCCCTCCACACACACACACCCAAAACACATACATGCATACGCACACACCCGCTTGTGTGTCTGTCTCGTGTGTGTGTGTGTGGAGCTGGAGATGTCAGTTGTGGTTGTGCTAAAAGCAGTGAGATTAGGGTTAATTTCCCATACAGATTACACTGTTTTCCCACTGACTGGGATTATAGACACTAAGGGGTCAAAGCGCGCACACACACACATAATAACCAAAATATAACCCCTTGAGGGCCCAAACTCGCCTGCACGATGTGAGACATCTGATTTGCTAGTTCTGTTGCGGGGGCTGTTGTGATTGGGTAGTGGGATACTGTTAAAGGGATTCTCTGAGACGGGGGGTGGGCGGGCCTATCGAGGATGGTGATTGGCCGGGACAGTACGTGGGTAGATAATCATTGGGTAGACGATGGGAGCAGATTTCAGCTATGGGGTGCAACTCCACAGGAGGTTAAACCAACCACGCTCTCTCTCTCTCTCTCTCTCTCTCACACACACACACACATTCAGAGCTGCAAGCAGTGTGTGGGTTGATGGTTGGGTGTTGGTGCTCAGGTTTCAGCAGTGAAGCTGGCTGGGGTGGGACTCTACAGAGCCCATCTCCTCACTAATAACAGTAATAATCACAAGGCTGCCATGAGACCATGAGATCACTGCCAACACACTCTGGGTGCTGAGAGCTAAAACACAGGCTTGGCTACAGACTAAGACAAGGGAGAAACAATGACCCCTACACATCAAAGTGCACACACACACACACACACACACACACACACACACACACACACACACACACACACACACAGAAAGCATATTTAGGGACACACAGACATTTCCAATTATATTCCCAAAGTGCTCTGTCTCTTACCTGTGGGTTCTGGTCTCCAGTCAAAGTGCAGAGATGGGGAACTATTTTACTGAGGCTCAACGGCTGAGCACCGTACCTAACAGACAGAGAGACACACAGCAAGACAAGGGAACAGGAGGGATCATAGTTATTCATAAAAATATTAAGCATCAAATATATCTGGCTGACCGATAAAAACCATGTACCTCAAAAACATCAACTTTTCAGGAATGAAGGAAAAAAAAAAAAAAACAGGTCTATTTTCAGAGGCAACACTGTGCATTTTGAAAGCCTGCTTGAAGTTTTGAACTGTGGAACTTATTTGTCACATAAAAGTGTAAACTGGTAATTCATGCATAAGGAAGAATAACAATAGCAATATGAAAATAAGGAAATGGACCATTCCTGTGCCATGTTTTGCTCAGCCTACTCTATACTTAAAGGATACATGTGTGTGTTCAGTGCACATCTTTAGCCTTGCCATCAGGTAGCAGCTTAGCATTTAGCAGAAAAGTGTCACTGTCCATTAGCAAAATGATGCTAAAATTAGCACTGTGGTTGTAATAGCTCAGATTTGCCATGCGCAGTGACCTTATTCTCTTAAGTGTGACCTCTAGGACCCACTGAGGCTTCTGGGAAAATGGTGAGCAAATGGAGTGACTTGGTTTTGTTTAGCAACATAGTGCTAAGATACAGTCAGCTCTAGCCCCATTCCAATTACGCGTTCATGTAGGACAAAAAAATAAATATCAAGTCCTCAATCAGGTCTGACAGCTGAGTGAGAAACCACATGTGTGTTCAGGTTTGGGTGAATTCAGGATTGAGTTTTAACACCCTATGATAAAGAACAGTAGCATGTATGCTTGAACACTGTAGCGTCACATGATAGAGTGGTGGTGCCATCCGTTGGATGTGTGCCACCTCTACAGAGTCACACAAACACTTAAGAGGATTAACCCTGCAGAGAGAGACTATATGTGTGTGTGTGTGTGTGTGTGTGTGTGTGTGTGTGTGTGTCTGTACAAACAAAATGGGACACACGTACACATGGGGCATATGGAGGGTAGTAGAAACAAGGAGAATTCAAGGAAACTACTCCTGAGTGTGCAGTGCTCTCATTAACTCCACTTCACATGCTGAAAAAATATGACTCCAGGCTCCATTGTAAGAATAAGGTTGTGGAATCTCCCTCAAAAAACCATATTAGAAGAAATCAATGACTGGGCTTTTAATAGATACCATTAAAGAGACACATTTACATTTTGAATTTCAGTTGATTGTCTTCACCAGCCAGCAGCCTATTCCTGCCTGTTTGCTTCAATGAAGAATGCTTACTAATTTTAGATAATTTAAGACAAATGAATAATGTAGAAACCAATTCCCACAAGTCTATCAAAGAAAACCAACTTACATCCCCAGTACAACATATGCCTGTAATTAATAGCTAGGAATGTTGCCATTTGCCCTTTCACATTTCACCCAGGAAGTGATACAGCCTGAAAGAGGAAGTTACTCACGTGCTGAGGGTGGCACTGAGACAGAGGCAGACGCCTTCTCGACTGCGGAAGTTCTTGTGTTTAAAACCAAGAAGCAGCCTTTCCCAAACGTACTGCAGAAAGGAGATGGAGGGAGAGAGAAAGAGAGAGTAAGAGAGGGTTGGTGCGGCAGGAACAAGCGGGAGGTTTACCGCAAGCAACTCCACCGGTTGAGCAGATTACGAAGTATAGGGGAGGTTCTAATCTGTGGAAATGTGTGTGTGGTGTGTGTATATCACACAAAGCAGAGTGGAGCAGTTATAAAGTCCGTGTAGTTCCGTTAACATCCAGAAGAGGGGGCTCCGAACAAACCTTTCAGATGTAGCGAAGATGCATTATTGATAGCAGTGGAGGAGGCTGTGGTTTGTCTGCTCTCTCCATGCTGCATCTAATTCATGCAATCTGCAAACTGATTCATGCATAAACAGCTATATTCTACAATTTAATTCAGTAGGTTGCTGTCCATGAGGTGCACCAACACCACTTTTTCACCTTTTCTACTGTCTACTGGCAGTGCAGTAAATGAAAATACAGCACCACAGTCTTGTCAATTATTTTTACTGAACAGTAGATGTTGAAAGTTAGTTTGGGGTCTGTAACGTAATGCAATAACTAATTTTTCCTGTGTTTAAAATGACCTTCCGTGAGTGACCAACGTAGAAAATCAAGTCACTCTGCTTTGATGTCATGTTACATGTGGCGCTTGAAATCAAATATTAATTTTGGCTACATTTTTGAATACCGATTTTAGCCTGGTATCAAACCAATATCCAATACTAGGATTGCTATCAGTGCGTTGCTCATGTAGGATACTATACAACAGAGTCTGATTCTTGTGTGTAGGTCTGTGTGTGTTTGTCTCACCATGGGCGAGGCACTCTGTTCCATACAGCGGAGGATGAGAGCCTGGCTGTTCTCTCTGACCTGGTCCTTCCCATCACCCATTCTGTCCACCAGCGCTGGCAGAACTACAGAAAGAGAGACAGAGAGAGAGAGACAGAGAGAGAGAGAGAGAGAGAGAGAGAGAGAGAGAGAGAGAGAGAGAGAGAGAGAGACAGACAGACAGACAGACAGACAGAGACAGAGAGAGGGAGAGAAAGAGAGAGAGAGTCAATATTTGAAAAAATGTAGCTAATGTTGGGCCTCGATCCAGAGGCCCAACAGAGACCAGGCCTCAGGCTTCACGTGGCTCTAAATCTCCACCAGATTAAAGTGGCAAAGACAATAAAGACTGCCCCCAAGTGGAGTGCTTGGAAAACATGTAGATGTACACAGAAATTAACCATCTTCATCATCAGCACAGTCTTACTGTGTGTGTGAGACAGAGAGAGTGTATGTGAGAGAGAGAGAGACTCATTTCAGTGTGTAAGCTCAAGTAATACCACAATCAGTACCACAGATCCAGGGCATTGAGAACAAATAGGGGGGAGGGAGAAGAGGATAGGAAACGAGAAATGGACCGTGACTAAAATAATATCAAGATCCTGTTCCTCATCAAATGCTCTCGTGTCATTTCCACTTTGTCTAACACACAACTGCTCCAGCAGCAATGCCTATGCAAGGCAGCTACGCACACACACTTAAGGAAGATAAAGTAAGGATATTTAAATGCCATCCAGTAAACTCCATCAGTAGTTTGGCAGCAACACACTGCTGTCTGGCCTCTTCACTCTTATTTCCCTTTATGAAATGACAGTATGACTATGCGGTTAACATGAAGCCTGTCAACTTTGAGTGTATTTTGAGCCATATTAGTTGAACACATATTAACTACAGCCCTTTTTGTATAAAGACCAGACATTTCAGAGTGCCAAAAGTATCTGGGCAGATTATGTTCAGTGTACCCACGCAGTCAAAAATTCCAGTTCACATACAGACATAATACAAGACCTGGTGTATCTTTCTCTGCTCTGGCCATCAGATGGCAGAAGCTAATCTTTCTGAATTACATAAGACTCAAAACTTCCCTTTGACGTTCAGGCAAAGAGATAAACACAAATGTACACAGAGGGGCTGGGACATACACATGCACACACACGCACACACACACACACACACACACAGGAAAAGGACAGATGACATCACTCTATCCCTCCTCCACTGATCTTTTAGGGTAGGAATGTGGGTAGGAGTGCGTGTTTATGTGTGTGTGTGTGCGTGCATGCATGCGTGCATGTGTATGATGTTACCATAACAGCTGGTTCCCTTGGCAACAAGGACAATACCCTCGAACAAAAAGTGACAGGGGGGGCATTGTTACACAGAGAGACGTCATCTTCTGTAGTTGGAATCAAGCACACACACACACACACACACACACACACACACACTTCACTTGTATATGGCAACTTGGTCCATATTCCTTCATCTTTCCTGTTCTTTGTTTCATCTGTTCAACATGAGACTCGAACTGGCAGGAAACCAACACAGCTGGCTGACCAATCACATCACCCCATTTCATCTGAGTGACGGGTGATATAAGAGGCTGGAGCCTATTAGAGGCTGTTATTTGGCCTTATGTGATCTGTTTGTTTCACTTCCACGTCTGGGAGCTGCTTGGCAAGATGGCCAAAGCTGCAGTGTCACACAAACTCACACACACACACACACACACACATACACACACTGGAATGGAAGCAGTTCTGTACTAAGAGTCAGTCCTGTAGATCAATAACATCACTCATTAGTCTCTATGATCTCATCTCCCTCCCCTCATTTTGTGTGTGTGTGTGTGTGTGTATGGGCAGGGAGAAGGCGAAAGAGGACAGGAAAGGAGAGATGGGAGTCAGATGGAGAGAGAGGGAGAGAGGGAGATTCCAAAGCCAGCGGTGGCTTAGAGGGATGTTTTTACCATCAATCCCTTGAGCTGGGAGGAATCACACACACTGACACACTCTCACACACACACACACACAGCCGGGTGAAGGCAATGTCCTAGACAGTGAGCGAGTGCAAGGGTGTGTGTGTGTGTGTGTGTGTGTGTGTCTGTCTGTGTGTCTCGGTGCAGACTTTGCACAGTGTGACAGGTCCGGTCGTCCCAGAACTGCACTGCAGGGTTGAGTATGTTTGTTGGTGACAAGAGCCAGCCTAGCCGACAAGGACAGCTGGTGACACCTGCAGCGGGCACACAGAGGGCCTGGCACTGACATAACACACACACACACACACACACACACAACACACACACAGAGCATGAAATCTGATACAAAATTCAGTCTATGAGGTCATGTGTATGTAAGGTGTGGTTTCGGGGTGTAATGGGGTGAGCTACAGTATGGCAGACAATTTACAGCCTAAATATAGAGACTGACAGATGAATAATAGGGAGGGAGACAGACAGAGGGGCGGTGCCAAGTTTTAGAGCTGTGCTGCTGGTCTGGCTCAGAGGAAGGACAAAGTGGAAGTGAGACGGACAGACTTGATTTGTGGGAGGACAGAAGTCAAAATGCGGAGGAATGCACACAGTAACAAACACACCATCAGAGCTTGTGTACAGTGCAGAGAAGTGTTGTTCAAAGTGTTTTGAAAAGGGCTCTAATTGCCACCATTTATACATTTTTCAGTTCAAATACTTTTGGGACTCAACCCATGTCAAGTGCAGAATCTCATCCTGGACCAGCACTCGCTGCTATAGATAATGGAAGGAGCGCTTAGTGGGAATCTTTTACTTATGAACCTAATGAACCGCACAAAGCAAGCAATTTGCAAAATCCCATTTGCAAAGAATGATACAAAATGGTGTGAATGAGTGTGTTTGTGCGTGTATCTGTGTGTTGCTGAGAAAGCTAAAGGCACCTAGTATTTTTAACCCATTCTAAATTAGGCTCGTCTGTAGGATGGCTGGAAACAGAGGCTCGTACAGTGATATATTCCCTTTTGTGTCTAAAATTAGTTTCTTTCCGCTTTAGTATTAAAAGAGGTTCCAGATATTGTGACTACTATTGGCTGTGGTGTGTGTGTGTGTGTGTGTGTGTGTGTGTGTGTGTGTGTGGGGGGGGGTCTCACCTGTGCCCAGGTATCCTTTGAACCGTTCCCCCAAGCGGTCCACGAACGCCCCACAAATGTCTATCCCCAACAACGCCACCTACAAAACATAGAGAAAGAGAGAAAGGTTACAATGGACCTCATACACAATGACTCAGGTTAAGACAGTTTCACAGGAGTTAAATTCACCTTTCATATTCACAATTATGCACTTAGGCCAGCTTCACTGTATGTCTGCTTACATATGAACATACATATGAACCATAAAGGCTGGAGCTGTGGCAAGAAGACATCAGATGGGCTGAGGCAATACATTTTACACTGGGTTCTCACTACACAACTTTTAGCCCACTTAAGTCTGATCTTGCCATCGTGACTGGACTTCAAAATCGGGCTCATTCAATCAAAATGTCTTCTGAGTCTTTGCTGACTCAGGTAGCAACGGCTGTCATAGCTAATGTCACAGCTAATCTTGTAGTGTGAGAGGGGCTGAGGAGTCTCTTGCCTCCCAATCAAGTTGCAGACCAGTCAGCATTTCAAACTTGCTTGATTTCTAAAGAAGTGGAATCTGGATGAACTCCTGTAGCGTGAGATGGACAATGACACAAATCTCTGGCAGAGACTGACAGCCAAGTTGTTGTTGTCCGTGGTTGTAGGTGAACCGCATCACAGATGACTGGTGCAGTATGCGATACTTCTCGTCATCTAATGTGTGATCACTATCCATATCACTAGATCATATCATATCCCGAATTTCCCCTAGGGGATCAATAGTGCATCTCATAGCTTGTCTTCAAGTTTGTGCACCATTACTACAAAGAGACTAAAAATCTGCTGAAGTCTGCTATTTAGTGTGAACTGCTTTCCAGTTTCAGTCTGTCAGGATTTTAGAAGTCGCAGTTGGTAGGCAGCATTTGCCGCACTGTGTAAAACAGCTAATGGCAAAGGTTTCCCCTGGACTACTGTGTCAGTTGTACAATAACATGTTGTGCTGACACAGCGAGCTGAGGTGTATGCCATGTATTTGCAATGTCATGGATTTGAATCAACTTGTGACCTTTGCTACACCGACACTGTCAGTTCTCTGCCATTTTCCTGTCTCTCGTCGGTGATCTGGCTTGCTCCGAGTAAAACAACAGCTAGCTTGTGATGTGACTGAAAGCTTGTGTGTGACTAGTATGGTGGAGGTAGACGGGATCTCTTCTCTAGCGGTAAAGTAGAGAGTTTTTCCACTGTGTTGTTGATTAGGATCAGATCCCATGTAGCGCTGTGCTGCTGGAATGCTTGTGTTGGCAGCTCCGCGGTGGAACTGAACAGTCCAAAGGAAATCCATTAAAACATTATTCCCCTCTGCCCTGCACCGAGTGGGGAGTCAGACTGCAGTTCTTCCCTATTTTAGTAAAAGGAAGAGAGGAGCCAGGTAACTACAGAAACAAATAGGGAGAGAAGTGGGAAGGGGGGGGGGTAAAGAGAAGCAGGCCAAGTAATACCAGAGGAAAAAAAATCACCTGGAGAAGAAACATGAGCTCTGGGTCAATATGATGACTGTTTCATACTGACCTAATTTAGGGGGAGAGAGGAGGAGGGGAGGAGAGCTGGAAGAGGGGAAAAACAGCAAGCGAGGGGGAGAGAGAGAAGAAACAGAACAGGAAGGAGACAGCCTGCGGCCTCCCCTCCCCCTCCTCCACCCAGCACCCCAACAAACCCCTGCGCCCACGACCATATGGCAACTCCACCAGGGGAGACAGAGAGAGGGAGATGGAGGGAGAGAGGTGGAAGGGACTGAGAGGAGGGGAGAGGAGGAGAGGAGAGGAGAGGAGAGGAGAGGAGGGGAGAGGAGCAGATGGCCACTCAGGTATCCCCCAACTCATGGCATTGTCCAACAAAGACACACATACAAATATCATTAGTGTGAATATGAGCACCATGATTCCGCAGTGTCATTGCTAAAACGTAATGCTCATAAAATGCCACTACATCATTAGGGTGAAAGATTCAAAACAGGGCGACTTCGCCTAGTTGCCGGTGCTGCACCGAGCTTTACTTGGAAAAATCTAAATATTTAGCCCAGAATGAATAGTGCTTTGTGAAAACTCAGGTTGGGGCGTACGGTGGCTTAGTCTGCTAATGCGCATACCATGTACAGGGTTTACTCTGGAATCTAGCGAGGCTTAGGAGGTAAAGTGAGGTGGGGTTTGCACAGAGACATGGGGTCCAAGACTCTAAAATCATACAGCAACCTTAGGGAGCAGACAAAAACCGACTGGAACACATTTAGAGACCATCTGAGGAGATGGTGACACTCATTCAAATCGCTTCTACAGTATTTAACGTGAGGGGGTTCGGATCCTTTAGGTGTTCAGAGACAACACTCTTAGGTGGGCTGCCTATTGGTTTAATAGGCAGGGAATGGAGCTCCTTGTGACTATATGAAAGTTTAAATCCCTACTCAAGCTGTGCTGTTTAATCTCCACTCACTTTCCTCTTTGTCTGCACTGTACTATGGGCATAAACTAATAACAAATACTTTAGTGGGCTGCACATTCCAACTTCCTTTAAAGAAAATGACAAATAGCCACGGGGCCTGACGGTCAGGCAGCCTAGCAGCAATATCCATCCTAGACCAGTCCGGTCAGCGTCCAGTCATCTGGCCCTGCTGCTCTAAAAAAAAACACAGTAAAAGCAGCATGCAATATTAATGCCTGCTGTCTGTGTGTGTGTGTGTGTGTGCGCGTGCCATATGCATTTAGCCCACTGTGATGGCGTGAGAGCAGAGCGCATGAGGTGAATCTGCTGCCGTGACTGCAGAAAGAGGAGAATGAGAGGATGAAACACATTCCTGGACAGAAAAACTACAGAGACGAAGGCACATAAGCGAGAAAGAGAGGAAAAGAGAGCCAAGGGATAGAAGAGATAGAGGAACTTGGGTGCTACAGTCGCCTCCTCTCGATACAAGCATTTATGAGTCACGACTTGTGTCTGGCTGTGAGCTTTCCACTCACCTCCCGACTTAGCCCATCCATCACTCCAGCCCTCCCTTTCCCCCCATAACTCTTCCTTCATCCACCTCCCCTCTACGACTCTGCATCACCTCTCCATCCCTCCACTCCTCTCTCTCTCCATCCCTCCCTGCGTCTCTGTCCTGACTCAGCATCTTGCTTGCAGCTAACCCCACCCCCTTTCTGCCCTCCAGGAAGCCAATCAGCATCCCTCAAAGCCTGCTGTATAAAGGTCCCAGGGGGTCACAAGCATGTCACTCCCTGACATTAGGGCTGCAACTAATGATTATTTTCATTGTCGATTAATCTGTCGATTATTTTCTTGATTAATCGATTAGTTGTTTGGTCTATAAAATGTTAGAAAATGGTGAAAAATGTCGATCAGTGTTTCCCAAAGCCCAAGATGATGTCCTCATATGTCTTGTTTTGTCCACAACATAAAGATATTCAGTTTACTGTCATAGAGGAGTAAAGAAACCAGAAAATATTCACATTTAAGAAGCTGGAATCAGAGAATTTTGACTTATTTTTCTTTAAAAATTACTCAAACCGATTAATCGATTATCAAAATAGTTGGTGATTAATTTAATAGTCGACAACTAATCGATTAATCGATTAATCGATTAATCGATTAATCGTTGCAGCTCTACCTGACATTGATCTGAGTTCAGGTTATGTGTCATCCACATAAAAGGATAGAGCGCAGACTGGGGAACGTATGCTTCCTTAGATCTGTACTGAGGGGTACATTAGCCTGATAGGGCTAGGGATGACATCGGGGTCTGAAATTAACACCTACTACCCGCTAAATGTGGGTAAATAGTGGGCTGCGGTGGGTAAGAATGTCTATCTGAGGCGGGTGGTTTTTTGAAACAAAACATACTTTGCTTCTCTGATTGCATATGACTACAAATTAGACAGCCAACATATGATTATGTTACTCAATTGACAACCAAGACATGGACCACTAATCCCACATTGGCTGTCAGTCAACAATCAAATTTCCAATCATAGTCTGCATTGGGGCACTGTCAGCAAACATTACCACCCACTATTCTTTCTTTGTACCCACCACTTGACACGGTCCGCAACCACACTCAGTAGAGTCTGGTGTGGTGTGGTGTGGTACTCATACCGTAAGCTCATGCTGTGCGGAAAGCAAGTAAAAGCAAACCACAGGAGAAGAGAGCAACCAAGTTTGGCCGTTGATGAAATTCAATACTGCTGACTGAAGAAATAAATACGTTTTCTGGTTATCTAAATCTCAAATTTGAGACATAGGCTAACTCTTGTTCAAATCATAATGGAAAAAATGTGAGTAATGAATAATAAACAAGACGTTATAAACTGATGGGGAGAGACTGAATCTGATTTGAATGTTTTCTGCATGGTTTTCAGCCTCAATTATTATGGTGCAAAGAAGTAGCTGATAAAAAAAATCAGAGTTGCTGGTCATTTCTTTTTATCTACCTGCCACACTGGCTGGTGGAGAAAAAGGTTAATTTCAGACCCTGGATGAAATTCATGACTTGGAAAAGTAGTGATGGATCACCATTTCACAAACATTTTTGGTCTGGTAATGAACTTGGGAGAATGCAACACGGTCGATATTGGCATCAGACAGAGCCAACACCAGCCTAATACAGGATATTGCACTGTAGAACGTGATTCTCTGCTTTTTCCCCACAGTGCTGTCGCCAGAGGCAAGTTCAGGTCAGTCAGGGTGAGACACTCCTCTCTTCACTCCTCTCTTCACTCCTCTCTTCACTCCTCTCTTCACTCCTCTCTTCACTCCTCTCTACCTGTGCGCTATCAAACTTCATCACAGTTTACAACACTTGAAAAACATTTTCTTCAAATCATGTCTGTTGCTGATGGGGCACTATCTGCTAGTAAAATGTCCTTTGTTTTTATGAATGTATAAGATTTTAAATACATATCTTATCTACCAAAAGGTAGTACTGTTTGGTCACAATCCACACCCTTATCTGATAAGACAATAAGTGCAAAAAACAAAACAAAACCATAAAGTTGAGTCGCAATTTTTTGGGGGGATGACACAGTATCAATTCCCCAAACCCTTGTATCAATACATAATGCATTTATTATTCGCAAGTGTTGTGCGATGACTAGAACTGGCATTATCCTTTAATAAAACATTCAAGAAACACAACTAGCTTGAAGACTTGTTGAGGCACTACAAAGACGAAACACCACCTGGCCTAATGTTAAACCTGTGGATCCGAAGCAGAAAACTCTGCCAACCTAGTTGTGTCTCTATGGAGGAAGATGCAGTATCAGGTAGCGCGCACACACACACACACACACACTCAAATTCATTCAATGAAATGAGTACTAGGGCTTTGATTCTATTCCCCAAGCAAAAATATGAACATGAAGAAATAGTAGACTAGCAGACTGTTTCTATATTCAAATTCAGGGACCCATCAGGGTGTTACTGTGTTCTTTATTTTTCCAGGAGGCATAATGCTTTTTGTTATTCATGATTTGCGTTATTTATTTTATTTGTCTGTGCCTCTGATATATTTTCTTTGTTTTCCTGTTGTACTCTAAGTGCAACTGTGCAGTGTAAATGCACTTTCTTGTGATGCGCTTTTGTTACGAAGCCCTTTGTTTCTCTGTATTTAAAAAAGTCGCTACAATTAACGTTTATTTTTTTTTATGATCATTATCTCCTTTATAGGATATATTTATGGCAGCGTTTGCAGTTCAGTTTTTATGAATTCTCTCGACACGTCCAGACTGTCAGGACAGCGTGGCTAGTGGCTACTGAAAAGAGAACTGTTTGTTTTGAAGGCAAAGCGGTACACAGACTCGCTCACCTTTCCCCACCTCTCTAATCCCCAAACACTAGCACCTCTTTGCCCTGTCAAGGATATTTTACAGACTAATCAGACTGTCTGGTGGCGTGCATTAGGTTCATTTTTCAATTTCCCATTCCAATGTTCAGTTTTTGGGAACTAAGTATCATGATGTATCGCAAAATGCATGGTAATTACTGTACCAAATCAAAGTGTATTGTGATCTGAATCATATCGTGACCTACACATCATGATGCGTATCATATCGTGAGGTCCTTGACAATACCCAGGCCAATTATCTGACATGGATTATGGCCAATACTTGCCCTTTTACAATATGTTTCGAATGGAACTGTACAGAATGTGTACTTGTTTAGACATAGAAGGATACTAAATCCCTCTGTTGGAGAAAAACAAATGAAATCAATAGTTTTTTTTATCCAGTAACCTCAAACTGATGTTCTAAGCCTGCACTGTTAAATAAAAGTGATGGATTAGATCAGTACTTAATAAATGCTGATACTTAGTTTAGTACTTTAAATCGGTATAGACAATGAAAAAGCGGTGTTGTGCATCTCTATTGTTATCTTCTTATTATCTTATCTCAGTAGTAGTGGATGGGTGATCCGTTTACAAACTTATGTTTACAAGCTTTTGACAATGACAAGACAACCATGTCAAATGAGTGTTTTTCTACCACTACTTGATAAGTGCTGTCAATTGGACGTGCTTTCACAATAGACCGAGAGAGAGAGTGTTCATCACGCTGTATGAATGATTTCCACACTCGTACAGTCTCGCTGAGTCTAGCATATCAATGTAGACAATGTCAATCAGTTCAAAAAAGGTTCTGCGAGTCAAATTTCAGCATGGCTTGAAAAGAGAAGAGATTTCAGACTGTTTAGACTTGTGTCTGGATCAGTGTGATACCTTGGCAAAAAGGTCACATTCCAGTGTTGCTGAGATATGGCACAGAGTACAGGCAAGGCCACCAACGCACACAGCATGAAGCAGAGGAAAGCATGAGGAGAAAAACAGAGAGAAGGCAGAGGGAGAGAGAGGAGAGAGAGAGACCAAGTCCAAACAATGAGCGTCTTCTGACCCCTCCCCCATCCACTGCTCTGGTCTACAGCTCTGACAATGGGTCCCCTCAACACACACACACTCTCAACCAAAATAACAACATAAACCTCAACCATCCACAGGAATGCCTTGCGATTTCACTGTACTTTGTCCCTAGGGTGAAATATAAAAACATTTGTCTATCATAGCCCAGGATTAGATTATTGTGTTGTGAAAGCGAAACACGTAGCCTACTGCTTCTCTCTACTACTGGTAAAAAAAAGTAGTACAAATTACTCTGTTGAAAAGCATATTTTGAAACTTTTGACTCAGCTGAGTTTAGATAAGATAAGCGGGCTATCTGAATCAGATTTGTTCCGTTTTGAGGAGACTGGACGCTCCCTCTTGACACCACCAAGCCGATGACAGTTTGCCTGGGGCCTGATGGGTAACGGGCCCCTCGTTTGCCTCAGAAAGTTGTCATCATTTGTGACCAACTTCCTGGCAAATCAAATCAAATTTCCATTACTGCAAGGACCCAAGCTTCCTCTCATCCCTTATCATTCACGGGCTTAACTGATGGAATAATTCATGAAGCCGATAGGATCACTGCTGCAATGAACACTGCGGTAGCCACATGCGACTCCTTGCCACGATCTCTCACCTTGAAATTGCTGGAGTTCACCCATCCCGTTAACTCGTCAATGGTTTTATCGAGCCGGGGTTTATCTTGCTCCACGTCCGGGGAGCGTTGCGGGTCGTTTAGGTATTCAATAAGGTCCTGGCCGACCTGCAGTCTGCGGGTAACGTCCTTCTGCAGTACCTGCTGATAAAAATAGTCCATGTTGTCATGTTCCTCCATTGGGCACGCAGTGCCGTATGGCCAGCTACAGTGGCCAGCCGCAGACAGAAGATACTGGTCGGTGGGACGGGGTGTGGAGAGCCGGGGAAGAGGTTAACTGTGGTCCCGTGAAGGGGGAGAGTGGCTGTACGGTCTGGGTTGCGAATAATTTATGTGTAACGATGAACATGCAATCCACTGTAAAACGAGACCTCCTCTGCTCAAGTCAAAAGCTCAACTTTGATTTATTTTTGTTGTTTGCACGACTCCGAAGTGGCTTGCTAGCTTCCTTTCTGTTTAACAAGCCAATCCTTAAAACTTCCAGAAAGTTCAGGAAACGTGTAAATGTAGTGGATCCCAGTAGGTTCTTTCAATAGAGCCACATCAAAACAAGCTAACAACCCCGGTTGGGCAGCTGGTAAGCTAACGAAAACAGTAGCTAGCTAGTTAGCACTGCGACCCAAACAAGCATTGATACTGGCTTCAGATCAGCTAGCTAGGCTAGCTAGTTATCCGAGGGCCTGGTGCCTGGATTCACTCCCCTTTTGTAATCCATGACCACGGGCTGGAAAGTCTCATAAAGGCTCAACTGTCGAATCCTTCAGAGGTAAAGTTGCACCAAACTTCGAGGACAGGACCTCAACTCCACTCCCGCGGTTCCTGGTGTCTCTTAATCTGTGAATAATCGTCTCTGTGAGGGAGCTGTCCGCAGCTAAACCCTTCCCCGCTGAAAGTCTGCGCGCTGCCGGGGACTGCAGTTTGCTAGGAGGCGCAACCGAGCAACGATCAGGCCGATGGGTCTTTGGGAACCGCACAGCTATCCAGCACAGTGCCTGATGTAAAATGTCAAATAATCTGATTTACAGTGAAGCATACTTGTGGTTATTTTGTTAGATAAATTCTCCACGTAACTGTGTCATTTCTATCAATACTAATCTGGGTTAGATAAATTATCCAATCTGTGATAAAGAGTGGTGAATCCACGAAACCGCAGTGTTTATGTGGGTGTGTCTGTCATTACATGGCTCTTCGATGACATCTAGCGGTCAAACTGGGGCGGGACCTGTATACAGTTTATCTGTAGTCTCACTGTATGAAGTGCTATGAAGTATTCAGACACACACACACACACACACACACACACACACAAAATCCCACACTGGAGAGACAAAGCACATTTACTATTAGTTACTTTTATTTATTCATTTGTTTATTTTTTTCATTTATTTCTTTATTTTCTTCAACATAAAACTGTTAAAACAGCTGTCAGAGAGAGGGCATTAGTATCACAGCCAGTCCAGTCAGCTATGTATCTCAACATCTGAGTCCAATTCATTATCTTTCTGTCTGCTCTTCTTTGTCTCAGTCCTACCTATAGTCCTGTGCATCTCCCTATTGAAAATCTTTGAGCACTTGGCACTACACAGCACTTGCCTGACACTACATCTTTTTTTCAAAGCACATCTTTGTGTATATCTTTGTGTGGTTTCTGTTTGTGTTTTTCTGTGTTTTGAATGGTAGTATTTCATGCCCCATAGTTACACATATCACTGCATGGCAAAACAGATTTCCCATACTGTTGCTGTAATGTTGAGATCCTGGAGATCTGAAGGAGTGTCTGTATAGAATGAGATGAACTGTTGATTCTGGTGCTTCCCTCCCAGTCATTTCATGTCACACTCCTCTCATTATGTCTGTAGGATTGGACGAGTGGGAATAATATGGAAGCTAGTTACTGAGCCATATAATGCCTGATTGGCAGATCTCAACAGACCTGTGTCAAATGGTATTTGCAAATAGTTCCTAATGTGTTTTAAACTGCTTGGAGTAGTAGATGGATAGAGTTTACTGCATCAGGACAATTCATAATATCGTCAAGTAAATTGCCAATCACAGAAAACTACACTAACTTGACTTTCAAATACATTCCTGTGATTGCCTAAAATTTGTAGTGCCCTTGCTCAAAACTATTGTCTCAGATTAAAGAAAATTCAATTTCATTTTGATGCAAAGCTGCACCAAATGTTACCATTGGTAGATATCCAAATATGTATGCAGCAATAACACATTCCAATGATGTCTATAGCCCAATAGGAAATGGTGGGTAGAAAAACTTATTCAGTGTTGCTAATCTTATTTCAGAGTAGTAGAGAGACTAGTTGGAGGGACACCTGTCCACTCAAATGAGTTTGTCTGTGGTGGCAACTTAAACCAGCAGGTAAACAAGTGCTTAGTGGTCAAGTAGGAGCTAGTGCACAGGGCTACTGACAGGTTTGGAACAGGGCCCATGACCCAACATAACCACACAGTGCACAGAGGAGGCCCTGAGTCCACACAAAGCCAACGTGATGCCATCAGATGCTGAGGGTCTGACTGATACAGTCCATTTCTGTCAAATGACAACAGTTTTTTTCTTTTCCATTTCAAAAAGGAAAGATACACATATCTCCCTCTCTGGATAAACAAGCATGGACAATTACAATAAGCACTGAAAAAAAGAGAAAATAAAAATAACTAATTTGTTGTAGGCCTACTCCAATCTTGCGTGAGTTGCCATAACTGTAATTCTTTTTTTCCATTGCAAAACATTCTCTGTACAAACAGAATCAAAATCTCAACAGAAGATTCTCAGATGCACAAAAATGTCACATGTCCCGTTCTGTACTTCCTCTTTTTCCCCTCCTCCACACTAGAAGGGTGAGCGGGTCATGCCAAAGAGGGATATCCCAGCAGCTTCACTGTTTACATCCAGAAGATCTGCATTTCCCACAACCCAGCTCTCCTCTTCCTCAGCGCTGCGTGTCTATTGGTCAAAGCAGAATGAATCACAGGATGGTCACATAGAGGTGTCATGGGGTTGGTTGAGATGATACTCCATAGAGAGTGAATTGTTGTCCAAGATGACAATGTTGTCAATTTTTTTTTTAGTTTGAACATGATGCATTGTAGTTCCACTGTTCGGATCCCCCATCCCCCCCCTCCCCCCTCTGCTTGCCTCCTCAACTACAGTGAAGGAAAGGTCCTCGCTTCCTCCACTCTCATCTCCAACTGTCCAGATGCAGTCTCCTAAGCCCAGAGGTGGGGAGTGGGGGGTGTAGGGAGCAGGACGGGGCGGTGAACCTTTTTTAGTCCTGACAGAGAGAGAGAGAGAGAGAGAGAGAGAGAGAGAGAGAGGGAGAGAGAGAGGGAGAGACAGAGGGAGAGAATCCACCCATCCATATTCTCCCCACCCCCCCACGCCCCAAGGCTTTGAGCAGCAGACTGCTGCAATGCTGATGGGCGAGCAAGAGGAGAGAGCAGAGGGGAGGGTTCAACTGATCAGCGATCAGTGGCGATCAGTCTGTGTATCGATCAGTGATCAGGAGCAGTGATTGGGTCCAGCCCCCCCACGCCCACCCCCATCCCCCCGTTTTCAGAGCAGCAGGACCTGTAGACAGAGGTGGCCCCCCCTGGCCCTCCACTGTCAGAGGATGATGCAGCAGCGGCATAGACGCTGGCCACCTCCGTGCACCGAAGGAGGGGGCGTCACCGGAGCAAAATAGGCGTGGACCTTGATCTCTGGGAGGTGGGCCTGTGAGGGGGGAGAGGGGTGTGAGTCAAAAAGGAGTTACACTGAAGAGCTGCACTGAACTGAAGAGCGTACAGGTAGCTGGAACAAACTTCCAGAAGATCTCAGAAGCGCCCCAACTTTGACCACTTTTAAAACTAGGCTCAAATCTTTTTTGTTCTGCACTGCCTATGCAACTTGACCTTTATTCTTTTTATGCATTTTAATTCTGTATCTATTCTCACTTCTAATACACTTTATTATCTCTTTTTTCTTTTTTTTAATCTAATTCTGTATTTCTTATCTAATGTCTTATATACCTTATGTAAAGCACTTTGAATTGCCTTTGTGTACGAAATGTGCTATATAAAAAACAACCATTCCATTTTTCCTCAACTCAAGTGTAATCTACATAATTTGTTGGGAGTAGAGTACAGCAGAGTAGACCTGAGCAGACAAGAGAGGTAAAAATTTCACTGAAGCTCCAAACCCTCAAAGGATCAGACCCTATGCGACCAAAAACAGCTCCTATAGCCCCATGAGGTCCACTGACCCGGATGCGCTTGATGCCGGCCCTGGTGACCTGCTGGCAGTCGTAGAGCTCGATGCGCTCCAGGCGATGGCAGCTCTTCAGGTGCTCCAGAGTCACGTCAGTGATCAGGGGGCAGTTGTCCAGCTCCACCACCGTGAGGCGCTCCTGGCCACAGGCGCTGCTGCTCAGAGCTCTGATGCCGTCGTCTGTGATCAGCTCGCAGTGGGACAGGGACTGGCCGGGGTACAGGAGACGAGGGTGAAGACATAGAGATACATGGACAAAAATACACAGGTACACAGAAAGGCAGAGGCGGGACTAGACACAAAACCAGAAATGCATATAGAAATGTTTACCAGCGCTTGCAGGCGAGGGCAGTGGATAGAGAGCTGAACCAGGGTGTTATCAGTCACCTGAGGAGAGTGGGAGGACAAGATTGATCAGCATATACTTTTCACAAGTCTGGAGACGGTGGAGTGGATCAGTCCACAGCTTCTGGATCCACATGTTCCATATTTGAGTCTAGGTTTGAATCCCACCAGAACTTTCTCTCCTGTGTCTCCCTCTTTGCTTTCTGTCTAAATAAATTAAATTACTGAGGTGAGAAGACTGCTCACTCTTCTTCTTCGTGGGAGTCATGTAATGTAAACGTCATGTAAACATTCACATCAGTCATATTCCTATACTCTAATTTAAACCCAGGCAATGGATCAAAGTCAAGGAAACCATCCACATCCACCAGATAGAATCCAGCAGATAAAACAAAGTTGTCGAGCATGATATTGCCAGTAAATAAGGAAACCACAGAGTCCTCTTACCAAAATACATTCTTCTAAGTCCATTTTTTCAAGCTCATGGCAATTCTGTGAAGAAAAAAAACATATAGTTAGACTATATGAAAACAAAGCACTCAATTAAACCAAACAAAAAGGTTCAAAGAAGAGAAAATGAGAGAAGAAAGAATAAGAGAGAAATGACACTCACCCTGGCCAGCACAGTGAACCCAGCATCCGTCACATGGGAGCATCGTGCAGCCTCTAGGATTCTGAGAATACACACACACACACACACACACTTGTGAAGGGCACATGGGGATATGGGACAGTGTAGGGGTGTGCAGATATAAACATTGCAGGGTGATTGTGGGTAAGTGTACTTAACAACAGTTAATCAAGGATCATCAGCCTGTAATAGGATATGGGGAGGGTTACTGAAGAGCACTGCAGGACTCAGCGGGGTGCATTTGGGGGTCACAGAGTCCAGACGGAGCCAAACATCAGACTATAAATAGAAGCTATTCACGCCTTAGGTTTGCAGGGTATTTTACAATTGTGCCGAACAAATTCAATACTGACTATTTTTTCCATTTTTTTGGATGTATACTATTTGAAATACATACATCTTATATACCAAAATGTAGGACTTTTTGTTCACAATTCATAACAATGTCTGACATTGGATTTTGGCATTTTTAAGTACTTGCAGAACCATGAATGCGCATGGGACTGTACAGAATCTGTACTTGCTTGATTCTAGTCCATTTTTGAAAATGATAGTAGTCAGAGCGCCTGGGGAGAATATGGGTAAATGTTGAGGCAAGCTGTTGATGTCAATGTGGATGATAGTGGGACAGGTGTGTGTTTGTGTGTGTGTAGATGTGTGATCTCACTTGAGTCGGGGACAGTTGAGTCCCAGTGCAGTGAGGGAGGCATCAGTGATGTTACTGCAGCCAGACACACAGAGGATCTGCAGCTTGTGGCAACCCCGACACAGGCTGACCAGGCCATCATCTGTTATTTGCTAAACACACACACACACATTACAGATTACTAAAACATATAGGCATATAGACACATCTTTCATGCATTACTCACTCTGTACTTTACTCACTCTATCAATCTCTCCCTCCCTTCCTCCCCACAACAAATTATTTACTTACCGTGCAAGACTGCATATTGATGGTGGTGAGTTCTGGGCAGTGTTTCTGCAGGTGTTTCAACGCTCCATCGTCCAACTGAATAAAAAAAAAAAATTAGAACAGAAATTAACAGTGGCTTGGGGCAAAAGTATTCTTGAAAGTTCATAAAATGCCTGCAAAATTATAAATAAGGGGGCAAAAAATGCCCCCCAATAATTGAGAGAGTTTTTGCAATTCATCCTGTTCACATTTTTTTCGATGAGTTGTCAAATTCAGGCATATATCTGACTACTGTGCCCCATGGGCCACGGTAGGTGATTCGTGGGATTCTTTCCATTGCTTTCTGGGCAAAAAAGAAGGAGCAGGTTTTGGTCAGAAAACAACTGAGCATGCAGCCTGAAGCAGTGGAAATGTTGGCACCTCACAGTAAGAAGTAGGAGAAAATGCCAGCGCCACACAAATCAGTCCCTCCAGGAAATTGCTATTTTGCAATCGCAATAATTAACGCAAATTCAAGAAATTCTCAGCAATATTTGCGAGAGCTTGCAGTTTTGCAAAATTGCCGCAACTTTTCCGCATGAAATGGCCAAATCAACAGACTGCTTGTGATTTGGACCAATTGTCGCATTTCATGTCGTGGCAACTTACGTCATCGCAGCGCGCATTCAGGTGGAAGATGAACAAAACTCACCTGCCAACAAAAATTACTGCCATAGACCGTGCAAAACAAAACGAGTGCTGCAAGAATCGAGGTGAGTGCAAAATTCAAGCTCTTGGAAGAGTTAATAGCTTAAACGGAGAGTGGGAGAGAATAGGGGGAGGCTGTGTGTGTGTGTGTGTGTATGTGTGTGAGAGTGTGTGTGTGTGAGAGAGAGAGAGAGAGAGAGAGAGAGAGAGAGAGAGAGAGAGAAAACATTTTTTTTCCTTTGCTTGCAATTTTTCCCAATTCCCACAATTTTACCGCAAAAAGAGCACATAAACCCCCACAAATTGTATCGCAATTTTTTAGAAAAGCCGCTGCAAAATCAAGCATTTTTGGCCGCAATAATCACAAAAAAACTCTGTGAAATCCTGGTGGGACTGACAAATCACTACATCAACAAAAAATAAAACAACCAATGTGGTAAAAAACAACAATCAAGGGGTGGAAGATGGACTGGTTGGGGACAGAGAGAGGAAAGCAGCACCATCCTCTTCTGTTAGGCCTGTTATGCCCCTAAAATTCAGATCAAGGAGGCAAAAAATGGCCTGGTGTGTGTGTGTGTGTGTGTGTGTGTGTGTGTGTGTGTGTGTGTGCACATGCATATTTCCATTACTGTACCTGTGTGCAGCCTCTGAGGAACAGTGCTCGTAAACCAGTGCAGCCTCTAGCCAGAGCCTCAATGCCGTCACGCGTGATCTGGTCACACCATGACAGGTTCAACATCTCCAGCATTCGGCAGCCATCACTGATCACACATGCGCACAGTCGCACACACAAATACACACACAGACACGCACACACACACACACACACACACACACATTACACATACAGACAATGAAGAAAGGATGTGCGGACCAAATAGAAATATCTTGTCTTATATTCCACTTGAGTAAATGGACCATCTTCTCAAAGTTCACTGTAGAATAGAGTTTAGAATGGAATGTGTGTGTGTGTGTGTGTGTGTGTGTGTGTTTGCATGTGTGTGTGTGTGAGAGAGAGAGAGAGTGTGTATGTGATCTTATGCATATGCAGTAGTTCTGAGGAGGGGCTTTATGGAGAAGTGACAACAGTTTGGACAGTGAAAAGGGCCATTTTAGGGCTCTGGTTATGGGTTATGGGTTAGGGCTCACGACCCAGGGCTAGTTGCTAGGGGCAACGGCCAAGGCAAGTGTGCGTGTGTTACCTGAGGGCCTTGAGGGAGTGGTTGCTGACGGACACACAGGAGGTGAGATCCAGGTGTTTGAGTTTGGAGCAGAATTTGCTGAGGCTGAGGCAGGTGCTGTCTGTGATCTTGGTGCAGCCATTCAGATTCAACACCTCAATGTTTCTGCAGTTCTGAGCAAACGTCCTGGCAAACAGAGTCGAATAGGAGGGAGGGAGAGAGGGAGTCACTCCAGTGTCGCTTCATCGAATAAATAAGAAGTCAGATGCTGGGAGTTGCTCAGGAGCCAATTAACAGAATCGTTACAGAGTCATCTACAAGCCCTCGGGAGTTTCTCGCACAGCTATTGCAAATTTCATTTTTAAATGTTGCTGTTATATGAAAACCTCACTCTCCAAAAAAACCTTACTGTCAGATTGCATTTTTTTTTTAATCAGTGGCTTATAAAGGGCGATGTAAACCTTGAAGTGAAAGCATGTAAATCAACAGATCTGGAGGTACAACAATGGTTTCATGTGAGAGCAGCATTGCCTTTGTTCTTTTCTTTTTTTGTACACACTAAAGTGAGACTAAATGAAATCAAATTGAAACAAAAAAGAGCTTCTAGCATAAAGTCCCTGTGGGGTCAAGTAGCATATGCAGCTGAAGTTGACTTTAAACACTGAATCACTGAGGAGAAAAACATGGAGTAACCAAACTGACAACAGAGTGACTTCTGAGAAAAGTTAAAGCAGAACCACACTTGTTACATCAGTGTGCGCCAGAGAGACAAATAGGGCCTCACTTCATGGATGCGTCTCCTACACTCAGACAGCCCCTCAGGCTCAGCTGCCTCAGGAAGCCTCCACAACGCTTGGAGATGTTCTCCACCACCCGCCCCTGAGAGACAGAGGGACAGAGAGAGAGAGAGAGAGAGAGAGAGAGAGAGAGAGAGAGAGACAGAGAGAGACAGAAAGACAGAGAGAAAGAGACAGAGATAGAGAGAGAGAGATCAATAGATAGAAAGAGAGAGAGAGAGAGAGAGAGACAGACAGACAGAGATAGAGAGAGACAGAGATAGATAGAGAGAGAGAGAGAGAGAGAGAGAGACAGACAGACAGAGAGAGACAGAGATAGAGAGAGAGAGAGAGGGGGAGAGTATATTAAGTACATTAATCAGTTATATTATGAACAGACATGGAGAATAAAATCACTACACCACACTCGTAAAGGAAACTACATCTATGTTTAAAAATTAAGTTTGAGGCTCCCCTCCTCATCCACCTCACACAGCACCCCGCTGATCCCCCACACACAGACAAACTGAGCTACATTTTGCACCAGCTTATAGTACAGAAACACCACCTAAAGCCTTTCCACTACCAGCCGCAGCATCCGTGGCGCAATTGTGTCTAAAACATTGGGGGGGAACCAACTGAAGGTCGGGGGTCTGTGGGCCCTCTCCCAGAAAAAGTTACTAATATTAAATGCATTTCCTGCAATTCTACAGACTTTGGCATCACTGTTGAGCTTTCTTGAATACAGTAAAAGACAGACTAAATCACCTTCACCAAAAAGGAAAATGCTAAGTGACAAACTATTGATATATGTAGGCCTAAGTTTTGAACACAATTAAAACAGTTTTTTAATACCATCCTTTTCTCTATTAGTTATATATTTTTTCTTTTACAGTGTAATGTGTCAACTTGGAAAAAGGGTAACTACATTATGTTAACAATGGAGTAAAGATCAACACAACCAACTATCCTACATGAAACGTGCATGACTGCACACATTACATTCTCTTGTTTAAAGACCACTAGCATTGTATTGTGGATCTGTAATGCTCCATTAACTTACATTTTCACATCTACCAAGTCACATGAGAGCAAGCTAATGTAAAAGCACATTACACTATAATCCAGAAGATAATTAATGAGGACTTGAGACTGATAAAATTCAAATTATTCAACAGAGTTTATTATTCCCACCCCACCCCACAGGTACCATAACATTGTAGTGTGTGTGTGTGTGTGTGTGTGTGTGTGTGTGTATGTGTTAAATGTTATTGAAGTGATGCATCTATTCAAACAGCAGTCACCATTAGTGTGTGGCTACAGGTGTTTATGGTACAGCAGAGCTGTTTTTAAGTCTTTTGGTGCAAGTCCAAGTCAAGCCTCAAGTCACTTGAGACAAGTCTCAAGTCAAGTCACAAGTCTTTCAGGTCTGTGAATGTTGACCATGCCCATTACAATGACATGGGACCAGTTCTTGTGTTTTTAAAGTTTTCCTTTCAAAGCTTTTTTTATTCTATTCTTTGTCTTTGCTGTGTACCTGGCTAGCACATGAAATTAGACAGTGGATAACACCATGATAGCAGTGATCCCATGTAGAGAGATGGAGTGAGCGGATTTTTCCAGCTAGTCAAAATGCTAATTTAAGATATCTTTTTTTACATTATGACTAGTCAAAATGCTAATTTAAGATATCTCTAATTACATTATGACCAACCAAAATGCTAATTTAAGATATCTTTTATTACATTATGACTAGTCAAAATGCTAATTTAAGATAGCTCTCATTACATTATAACTAGTCAAAATTCTAATTTAAGATATAATTTATTACATTCAAGTCAAAATGCTAGAGGTATCAAACACAAGGCAGAGTCCAGTTTGGGATGAGGTTGGGATATGATTGGCATGCTTGGTGATTGATGACATATGTGGTTTCAATAGTGAATGTCCCGTATCACAAACAAACTGAATGAATGATGAAAACTACAAGAGTACGGAGAATATCACCGGTAGATCCTGGACCTTCGTTTGAATGGTGAGCGATTCAGGCTTATTTCAGGCTTTCATGCTATGTGACATGCAGTACGCTTGCGGCATTCCAAAAAGTTGAGATATTTTTATCTCAGGACGCCATGGTCGCGCCTGAAAAAAAAGATGCCTCGCAACGCGTGTGCACCGCGACCGCGCCGCTCTCGCTTTTCAGCACGTCTACAGCGCGCCCACATTGAAAATAATGGATTTTCAATGTGTGTGCAATTTTATTGGGGGGGACAATTTTGTCTCCTTGATGATTATGTTCCCTGCCTCAACTGACCCTGTCCCCAGCCTCTTATTTTTCCTAGTTTTCCAAGTGGCTAATTTAGCCTGCCCAAAAATGAAGTTAAGCAGGCATACCTTCATCCTCTCTGCAAACTTGTATCTGGGCCTACCTATGTACAACTCCCTGGAAAAGTCTTTACCCAGCCTCGTGCACCAGCCCTGCAGTGTCCTCAACAAACCCCCCAGCCTATCACAGGTCAGAAACAAGAGCTCCACTGTCTCTACCGCCCCACAGAACTGACAGCCCTCCCCCCTAGTTGGATCGAGAAAGAGAGAGAGATTTATTTCCTTGGTATAGCTGTGATAGTTGTATTGTTTGATTTCTACTCTTTGTTGTGTTACATTTGCTCTGTTTTCTGTTAATGTACAAGTAATGTACACCTTGTCATGCTTTGGCAACACAAATGTTAATTTTGTCATGCCAATAAAGCTGAATTGAGAGAGAGGGAGAGAGAGGGAGAGAGAGAGAGAGAGAGAGAGAGAGAGAGAGAGAGAGAGAGAGAGAGAGAGAGAAAGAGAGAGAGAGCCAGAGCCTAATATGACCTGGGCTACTCAGAGGACAGAGGATCAGCTGTGACGTCACAGACAGTCAGTACCAAAGCCTACTGACCCAGCACTAAGCCCTGGGCAATGGGCTTGATAATGCTACTCAACGAACACACACATTCACGTGCATGCTAGCGCACACACAAATACATTCTCTCTCTCTCTCTCTCTCTCTCTCTCACACACACACACACACACACCCCTCACCTCTATGTCTGTCTGAAAGTTGAACAAGTCGATCTTCTGCCAGTTACTGCCATCTAGGGCCAGAACATTCCACGCCTGAGAGAGAGAGAGAGAGAGAGACAGAGAGTGGGAGAGACAGGTTGTGGAAAGAGACAGACAAGTGGGTCAGACAGAAGTGGGGAAAGGTGGGTGGTGACAGCATTATCATATGTGGTAGAAATTAAAAGGACACATTGGACCACCCTCCACTGTATGACTCTCTATGGGTTTTGCTCAGTGGCGCAGTACACATAAAATATGCCCACTTCTTGTTTTTCTTTGTTCACAGATCTGCTGCAGTAGCTGCTGTTGTCACTTCTTGAGCAGCCACAATAATGATTTGGGAAGTACACACAGTACCTTCGTGAAGCTCAACAGACAAGAAACAATCTAGCCTAAAATTAAAAACAGTCTAGAATTTTCTAGGCATGCATAAATCATAGGAAAAAAAGAAAAGCTCTACTTTGTGACAATATGTGTAACTGCGGTGCTTTGTCTCAGGAAGTCACAGGTAGCAAAGGAAAAGTGACCTTTTCCCTATAGGAATACATTGGAGCTCTTGTAAGAGCAGCAGCCGCTACAGTTCTGCATTCAGAGGCCACTTGCCAAGCCCTTGTTATTATTCACAGATAGCTCATTCATAAATGGCTAACAGCTGCAGTGCACTCTGGCAGAGCAGTGGTCCACTTACATATATTCAACCAGTGGATGGCGCTATATTATACACATTTACACAGATTTCAAAATGGTGAATTGGTTTCCACCATGCCTTAGAGTTTAGATTTACATCAACCCAGTGTTCGTCTAAAACAGAGATTGCACTAGTGGTGGTGTAAAGCAGGTGGTGCTTACCTTGGATACTTGGGCACACCTACACAGTGTAACCACGTCTAGATAAGAGAATATTCTAGAAAGAGACAGAGAGAGAGATCATGAGTTTGTCTCAGTTCACTGATCACTCCCAGAAAAAGAGATCCAACATGAATATGCATAGCAGCCTATTCAACTTTATCCCATACTACTTGAATTATTTTATGTGTCCTTTGTGTGATGTAGCAATGATGCATCTGCTTGTGTGTCTCTATGGGTTTTGCATATAGAAAACAGAATTGTCTATATTGGGTTGATTGCAGGAGAGCCCCACAGACAGAGAGAAGTGTTTGAGCCGTGGGCCAGTCAGCCACAAAGGGCTGCATGCAGCAGGCTACTGGGTCAGCTCAATCCATTAATCTGCCAATGAGTAATCTCTGGCACTCAGACAGGCAAGGCCACAGACAGACCGGGACAGACAAACATACACATACACACACACAAACATATACAGGAGAACACACATGAACACACATATACGAAAACAAACAGGCATACCTCTTATCAGGCCCCTACGATAAAATGGCCATTCACTGCTCATTAAAGGGGCATTCTATAGAAAATGTTGTACAGAGAATTGTCATGGTGCCAAAGCTTCCAGTGCAGCTGGGGTTCTGAACTGGAATGTCCTTTTAACCCTAGGAAACAGGAGCTGGCCATTGTTCCCTTCATATAGACTCAGACAAAGGCTGTGTGTGTGTTTATGCGTTAGGCCGGGGCATGTTGGGACATGTTCAATCTATACCAGAGTCCTGTGTCAGGGAGCACATGCATACAATCGACAAAGCAATGCAAAGACACCCATGTACACATGTACACACACACACACACACACACACACATATACACACACGTGAGCACGCACAGTTCTTACATTGATTGGAGGCCACCAGAGAAGCTGACCAATCAGGTGGGCGCTCATCGATCTCCTCTCTGATAACTGGTTAATGACTGTGACGCTGGTCATTGATTGACTGTCTGCTTTAATCAAACACACTCTGTGCTCCATTATGTGTGAGAGAGGCCTTCAACCAACCACAGAACCCTTCTGTCTGACATACACACAGGGACCCAATCAGTCAAGTTGATTTTGATGAGTCCTGTTAGCCCATTTGACATTTGATAGAGTGCACTCAAAACTACAAGCATAATGGTTGAGAACAGCCCTCACTCTTTAGATGACTCAGGCTCTGATGAAGAAAGTCTTTCAGATAGGCTGTAGCTCTATCACTAAGCTAAGACAAGGGCTTTTTCATAACAGTAGAGAGAGAGACAGGAAAGATGGGAGAGAGAAGGGGGATGAGGGCCAAATTCAGACGTAAGTTGGGTTTTTTTTCACTTCGCTCACTGAAGCAAGCCTTAATGCTGGTTCTGGACAGAATAAAGAATAAGTTGATAGCCTTTGATTGTTCCCTCAAATCCTGTCTGTGTAGGCCTACTTTTGTTTTTCTGACATGGTACATAATGGAATTTTAATGGCGTATAATCCCATTTGTTGACAGAATGTACACCTGGCCCTTCAAGCATGGCTAGATAAGACAGAGTCAAGCCTTCACCATGGGTCTGGCACTGGTTGCTATAGTAACTGTAGTCAGACATGAGTTTGGGTGGTGGGGAGGGTGCTGAGTCAGCGCTTCTCGGTAAGGGGACCCTGAACAACTCTGAAACCTCTCCGAGGCTTGTCTGTCAGACAAGACTCTATATCATGACACAGTTTTCACAGTTTATATCCATGCTGCACTGGCCTAGATAACACCTGTTTACATTGCACTGACTGGACTACAGACCAGTGCAAAAACAAGAGGCGCTTGAGCTGCCTCATGTCTCACTACAATCACCATGATGTATTAAACACAACCATGCTAATGAGGTCATTAATTAAGCCAATTCATACATTAATTAGCACATATGTCGACATACTGTCTTCACATAACACGTGGGTGGTATTAATATGAACTCTGTATCTTAAACCATGAAGGAGTTATAGTAGTTTCAAGAAAATCAGTTTTTGTTTAATATGTAAATTAATGCAGCAAGGTGCTCCAAAATCTAATCAGATCATCTACTCTATGAAGGGAACCTGGTGGTGTAAGTGTCAAGTTTCTATCATACATATTGTTCTTGACATATTGCGTTCACGAGACAGACAGGCAGACAGTCTACGTACCATGGCGGTGGGACATAATAAATGAAAAATATAAAAAGACTACTTCAGGTCAGCCCACATTCAGCGGTGTGAAACCACCATTTAGTGCCAGCACATTATCTGGCTTGTGTAGGAAATCACAGTGAGCCTTCATCATGGATGGTGTTGTGTAAGTGTCTCAACATGATACATGTGACACTAGGTCATGTGTTGTAGTTTCCAAGTGTGTGCGTGTATGTGTGTGTGTGTGTCTTTCTGTCCACCAGTGAAAGTGTGCTGGTGATAATGGGTGTACTGGTAGTCTCTGTAGAGCACAGCTGGAGCAGCAGGAGAGCACAGCACTGCGGAATTCCCCACCAGCTAAGACAGGCTATTTATAGCACACACACACACAGGCATACAGTTTGCATAGGGCCATGAGTGTATCATCACACACGTACACACAAACCCACACGTGCAGACACACACACACACACACACACACATACACACACACACACACACACACACAGTGCTCAAGTGCAGAAAACAACAGTGGCATTAGGTGTCCACAGAAGTACAGGCAGGTGCATCCCTTTCAAGACCACATGCAAACACACACACACACAACACACACACAACATATAAATCCGCACGTCTCAAAGATGGGCATGTGTGTGTGTATGGCCAGATTTGTGGGACAAGCACAGCTGCTGCGGGACGAAATATTGGTCTGTAGGTCACACAGTTATCAGAATCTCATTTCAGACTAGTGACGAGACGAACATACACCTACAACTACACACACACACCTACACACACACACACACACATAACCATTCAAGGCTACCTCCGCTAATGAGTAACCCTGACCTAAACCCCCTGCCCCAGGGTGTGGTGTGGTATTTTGTGTTGTGTGTGTTTATGTACATCCAATGTGTGTGTGTGTGTGTGTGTGGAGGGGGGAGGTTCCATGCTATTAATCTTACCTAAGCAGAAGCTCTTTGGGGAGCTTCTTGTTAATGGGGGCTTCATCGCTGTTCGAGAACACCTGCCGAGACACAAGAAAAACAATAACATTGGCGTATGATTATGTGCGTGTGTGTGGTGGTCAAGAGAAATGAGACGGAAACAAGACATAAGCTGTCACCATGGTAACAGGCATCCAAACATACAAGAACACAGAGCATCATTATCATTGTCATTACCAGCACTACCATCATACTTACACCAGGCAAATACAGGGCTACACCAGGCTTGGGGACGATTTAGTTTCAACTCAAATGTAAAAGTGAGATTGCCATTTATTGGTTAATGAAACGGCACTCATTTTTGGATTTGACTGAAAATACACTTGAATGAATCGATTGAAGTGAAAGTGAGTTGACCCTAGTACTACTCCATAAGCTAGTGAGAAGTAAGCTATTACTTACTCAAGCTATTCTAATAAACAAGCCACAGTTACATTTGGCTTTCCCATTTCCCCTCCTTACAAGCTTATAATTCTGTTAGCCTGGTCAGCTTGCTGGCATACTTATCTCAATTAGTCTACTCGTTGGATGTCTGGCCATCTGCTGAGTGGGAAACACACACGCATGTACACACACACAAACACACACACACACACACACATACACACTCTAGCAGGTAATTCAAGTCAGGCCTCTCTGTGTGAAGAACAGAGGCAGAACATTCTAGATCAGGTGGGCTGTATTCATCCATGAATTTAAATTACGGCATACACCCACATTCGCTGTGCCTCTGCGAGACACACATCTTGCCAGTGATACACTTGTATCCTCAAAGGCTCAGAAACTCTATCTAATGAGGGGACTCCCTGCTGTTTCACACGCAAACACACACACGCGCGCACACACACAAATGTAACAGAAATCGGGGAGTGAGGAAAAGCATAGAGAGACCAAAGGTTGATTTTGGAATGTCTGAGCTGCAGCTAGCTCCATGACACACACAACCTCCTGAAAACAGAGCAATAAAGAGACAGAGAGAAGAGGGGAGAAAGAGGGAGGGGGAGTGGTAGGGAGTAGGGAGAAGTAGGGAGGGAGTAGGGAGAAGTAACAGACAGAGGAAAACAAAGGGATGGGAGAAAAAGGGGTATTACTGTCAGGGAATAGAGGGAGGACATATACAGGAGAGAAAAGAGTGAGAAGGGAGAGAGGTGAAGAGGGAGGGAGGGAGGAACTGAACGCCATAAGAGAGGAAGTGGGGTCAAGAAGAGAGAAGAGAGGGGCAGTAGGGAGGTGGCCCGGCAAAACATTAACCAAAGCTGGTTTGAATTTTAACATCGATGCTCAGGTAACACCACAGCAGGTGAAATGGTTTGAAACACAGGTCTAGACCTACTGATTAACTCTGTCCACTATTTGGCCCTGAATAGTTTCATTACTAAAACCTTTTCCATCGTCAGCCCCCGCTGAAGATAACCCTGATAATAACTTTGAATAACACATTTTCATAATCTACCCGTGAGGGTTGGGGTCAATTCCCTTTCGTATATCAAATCTATGTAGAAATGTTTGAGAATAAAGTCTTTATCGTTATCAAATGACTTTCAGTTTCAATTTGCAATCTGAATTGAGCGATGGGGAAGTAAACTGACCCTAATCCTGCTATATGTGGTTCAGCTGATTGAATGTTAGGAAGGGGACTTGGCCTCTCCAGGGACTAGATTGACTAGATTGACTAGAGATGGTGTTCCAAACTTAGGACTTCATTCCAAACCACCTCTGCAACACATCACTCACCTTTGACCTCTCCTTCTACATACACGTGCTTACACACAATTTGGCACCATCCAATCTAGATAGGTTGGGATCGAGCCCGGTGATCTCTATGCATGATGGCAACCACTTTGTACTGGTCTCCTTCCAGCCCAGTAACACTATCAAATGTAGTGTAAAGCCTTTTCTTGTTGTGGCTTCAGTTTGCCAACTGTACCAGACAAAACCTTCCCTGTTTGAATAGTCTGGTACTAGAGAGACTACTTACATCCCTCAAAAGTGTAGGTGTTATTTGATAGTGTTGGTGAGTTAACTAATAACACTGACACGATTTCAGCTACATTTCAGTGGAGTGGAAGTGGAACAGCTGAGCAACACAAAGACATTAGCATTGTGCATACAGCCTATTCTCTTGCACCCTACCTCAATGTTGTATAACCCTAACCCCATGGAAGAAGTTGTGGCATGACCGCAATATTTGGCGTGTCATATCTCAGCCATGGCTGCTGTATAATGAAAGCAAGGTTCAAAGCCATCTCTGGTACGCATTCCTCATTAATGGTTGTCACCTCAGCGTCCTGATGCCCTGGGTCCCTGTGCCAGCAGGGCAGCATTCCCGAGCAGGGAGTTCCTCTCTGCAATCATACTCCTATTCCTAGAAGGCCTACTGAGGCCTTGAATGAAAAGAAAATCTGTTTTTTGGACCTGCATGACTCATGTCTGGTTGTTTTTCCACATTAACGCAACTATGAAATAATTAGATATGCACCATGTAACATTAACAATCATATTTTCTGTTTTATGAATCTATGTGCTGGCCTGCAATACAGCATCTACAAGAAGCTTGTGTAATGTGTTCATACTAAAGCATCATCTCAGGCTATTTGTCCATCTTCTCGAGTACAGTCTACTCTACCACCTCCTCCTCTCTCGCTCACTCCACTCACTCTCTCCATTCTCTCTCTTTCTCCCTCTGACACACATACTCCAGGTTGTTTCCCACCATACGCTGGTTTCCATCCTGTTTCTAAGAGGCTTATGGAGCTCTGTTGGGAAATCCACTGATATGGCAACACACATCAGCACCACTACCACCTTCTGTTCTCACTCACTGTTCACACTGCTGACAAGCATCCAGTGGCTGAACACCTGACAGAGTAAGTCAAGTGCCATCAAGTCAAACCCTGAAGAATCTCAACAATGTGTTTACTATATTTCAGATAAATAACACACACAGCTTGGGGAGCCTACAACCAGTTGTACAGGAGGTACAACTGGTACAACTGAGGTTTGGTTAGCATACTAAGAAAATGTCAACACAGCCAAGCATGAAAATTATCATACCACAGGTATTATGCATGAATTGCGGGTCATGATCTAAGTTCCACTTCAAAGCATTCTCTAAAATTGTATGCACTTTGGAGCTAACATGTATGGGTGTGTGTGTACCAATCCTCTGCATCAATATCCATATTGTGTCACAGCAAGAGGGAAAGGTTATGGGAGAAAAAATATAAATGATAGCACTTAAGTAACAGACATAACATGGGAACATGGGACTCAAAAGGAGCATCTGTAGCACATGACAGTGACTGCTAGAGAAAGAAAGGCACCCAAACCGCCTGTGAAACACTGTTACACAATGTTATTGGCCAAATCCAAAGGTTGACTAATTAAATGCTGCTACACCGCCTGTATTTACACTATTACTTGTCACGTCTGCAGCCCAGTCCCCTCCTGAAAGCCAGTCACCTCAGGCTACAGTACCAGCCCCGGCCCTAACAGACTATCCCCAGCCACAGCCCTCTTGTCCCGCAGTCCTGAGCTCCATGTTGTCGCTGTCAGCTGGTGCGGCTGGACAATAACAGGATTTCGGATTACCCTTGACCAACAAAAAGCCTCGGCTCCCTCCCGCATGTAAAATTAGACCAGTGCACGGTCGAACACACATACACACACACACACATACACAGACACATTTTCACACACGCATACACACACACACATATATATAGCTTATATATACGAGCCCACGACTCCCACGTCTACTAGAAACAAACAGTTGAACCGTTGGTGGTCAACTCCCTCTATCATACCTCGAACCGGCCCTTGGTGATGCCGTTCATGTCTGCGGCGGCACGTCGCTGTTAACCGCACAGACACCAGTCTAGGGCGAGAGAGAGCTGTTTGACGAATGCCGTATTGTTTTTGTCGCCGTTTTCGGTCGGTCGGAGTAGGAGCCGAGCTGGAGCTGGGTCCTCTCACCCCCCCAGCCGTCGGCGAGGCTCCTGTCTCCGGGTCAGCGGCGAGGGTAGTGTCGGTCCGGGGCGGCCTGGGGTAACGGTCGTTGTCTCGGAGACCAACGGCTCTCCAGCCCGTCTCATCACAGAGCTACCAAAATAACAATAATAACATGGACGGTCTGTCAAGTGACTTCACTTCCGCCTCTCCCTTCATCGCTCCAGCGCAAGTCAACTGGACCCAAATCCCCCAACTCGGCTAAAAAGACATGGTAAACGCGAAAATAACTCCCGCTTTCGTTTATCGTAGCATATATTAATCACCAAATGTCCATGTGGCGACTGACATTATTGTTTTCCGCCGTGTTTTCCTTTTACTTGCGAGGAAGGGGAGGGCTTACGTGACGTCATTGCTGCGGGAAAAGCACGCGTGGTCGATTTGTTTTGATTGTGGGGTCTTGCAGAGATTTTGAAAATGACCAACAAAGCCTTTCAGAGTGTCTTTACCGAAGTATTCACGGGTATAACGGCATCAAATCGTGACCTGACACGAACCCGCGGTCCAATTATGGGAAGGAAACACTTGAATCTATGAACGCTGGATCCACATCCAAGATGTTCTCTCCACTAGCAATGTGTAACTCTGCTCCATTCGGTCTGCAGCGGACTGACACACACCCAAAGCAAATGTCGAGGGGATTGGCTTCTGGGTCTTGCCTGCATTACTTATCCACTACCAAGGCAGCTAAAGGACGTATAGGACTGTACTTGACACGAGAGAAGAGAGCGAGTCTGAAAACAATGTTATTATTGCGGGTTTTGAATAAAGGTATGAAGACAGAGTAGAGTTTGAGTAATGCATCCCCAATGAAATATTCACACAGGCGTTCTCTAAATCCGCTGCTAGAGGGCGCGCTTATACAACCAGCCTAATCTCTGCTTCACCCTGCCTGCACTGTTCAGCAGGGACAGGCAACCATGTGCCATGGAGGGACAAGAGTCTGCAGGTTTCACTCCAACCAAACACAACATCACGTGATTTCACTGATCAGTTCCTCCTCTCTGATTGAATGTGTGCTAATCAGTCAATAGTCACAAGCTCCCAAACTTTTTAATGTCAAGGACCTCTAAATAGATGTTCATTCAGCCACAGGCCCCTGTTTGGTAAGACTTTGTCCGTGGGACCCCATCTGGCAAGGTTTTTTATTATTTAGATGTTGTTTAGTGCAGAATTTGTACTGTAGGTGGGGAGATAACAGCAGGGAGAGTGGGACCTCAGAACAGAATTATCATTCTCAGACGTTCTTATATTCTGGTCTCTCTTCCAGTAAATGAAAAAATAATAAAAATGTAACTACTCCATGTTTCATCTGGGGACAGCTGCAGCGCTCTCAAGATCACCAGGGAGCTCTCTTTGACGCCGTATTGCCATTTTCTGAAGTAAAGAAAACGAGATGTTATTTCTTTCTTTACAGACAGGCTAAAAGCTACAAAATGTTCAGACAAAATAGATAAAAATCTGTTTTAAAAATTAAAATAGACAGAAAGCTGTGTCCCTCCTCAAACACCCACATGGCTCAGTCGATCTAGATTATTCAACGCACCTGCTCTGCTGCCAATTAGGACTAATTAATTAGCCGTTCAGAACCATGTTATAGCATAGCAGAGTTTGAATTCTGGGGTGATTACTACAAAACACAATCACCACATAATTACTGCTTTAAACTTAATAAATCTCTCTCTCTCTCTCTCTCTCTCTCTTTCTTTCACTCATTCACTCACTGTTTCAAGCTCACCCAGTGTATTTGTAAAAATTTGAGTGTAGATAATTTCATTATTTTAAAACATCAAGATGGAACTGAGGAGGTTTAGGATCAACCCCAAACAGAACAAACACTGTGTGTGTGTGTGTGTGTGTGTGCGTGCGTGCGCGTGCGTGAGAATGTAGCCTACGTGACGCTCGTGCTAAAGTTTATTCCTTCATGTGCATCATGTGCTTCCAAGTTTTTGTCCCACCCCATCTCACTGCATTGCATGGTAATTAAGAATCTCTCATCAAAAGTCAATTTAATTAACTCAGGTCTTTAAATAGCTCCATGCCTGTCTCATCCTGACTTGGCTGTGACTGGCAGCTCGGTGTTGAATGTGTTCTGATACTCCCAGAGACTCCACTAATGTCAAGCAAGGCCGAGTCTGTTCAAACAGAGATTGTTTCTATAGAGATTAAATCAAAGAAGGAAAGTCTATCTCAGTTGTTAACATGTGTTTACATTTGGGAGGGGTTGCATACTATATTGGGTGCACTGTCCAATGTATGCTTGTATTAGGTTAGACAAAAACACACACACACACATATGCATCCACTTGTGTATGTACGCACGCGCACGCACACACACACACACACACACACACACCAATCAATATCACCTCCTCTCCAAACCACAGTTTCCCCCGCCTGCTGCCTGTGCTCTGGGGTTCCAAACCTGCTCCTGTGTTTTTCTGGCCCCACCCTCATGGAGGCTTAGGAGGCTGTTGCCATGGAGACCAAACCGGGACCCCTCCCTCCCTCCGTCACTGGCCTGCACCAGTAAGGCCAATGACTTCCTCTGAGTCACTCACACACCTGCACTACACCTCATTCTGACAGCACACGTCTCACTGGGGAAGTCATCGGTCTCACACATACTCAGAGCAATCTTGTGGTTGCTGTGTGTGTGTGTGTGCGTGTGTGTGTGTTTACCGTCATCGCATAGATTGTGTGTGTGTGTGTGTGTGGGGGGGGTCCTGTGAGATTACACACCTGTGTGTGGTATGGACGGGGGTCTGTCTCATACACGGACACCTGCAGCAACATAATTCTCACCAGCCTTTCCGAGATGGCGCAGGTGTGAATCACTGTCTCTCTCCTCCTCGCCATCGCTCTCCCCTCCCCTCTATGAACCCCCCGCCCCCTCCAGAAATAGCCCTGCGTGTGAGTCAGAGGGTTGTTCCTCTTACCCCTCACCTCCCACACCGCCCATCCCACCCCTCCATATGGGTGGCAGTGGTGCTTGGGTCAGGCAACACATTCACACTCCGCCCCAGTCCCCTCTTGAGTCTACAGGACATCCATAAGGTGTATGTGTGAGAGGCAATGCGCTAGAGTGGAAGGTACATGGGTAGAAAAAAAAAAAGATGGAAGCCATGTGAAAGAGAAACACCAAGAGAAAGGTGATTATTGGAAAAGGAAAAGAATCAGAGGGGGATTTAAAGCCAGAACGCAGCTATAGGGGCAGTCTGGGTGAAATCCAGTGGTGGAGTGTGATGAGGAGAGTGATGAAAATGGGAAAAGTGAGATGTGAGAGAGAGATGGATGGACGGAGTTGAATAAGTGTGATTTTCTCAAGAAAGGAGGTGTCACTCCTCCTGGAATTTCTTGTTCTTTGTTTTTCATCCCATCCCTGTTTTCTTTTTTTATTGATTTCTGTGTCTCACATGCAGATATCTGAGTGCGCACACATCCTCATGCACACACACACACACACACACACACACACTAGCCCCAGTCCCTTGTTGCCTGTCTGCAAATCTCTCTCACTTGAAATCACACCCATCATCTTTCCCACTGCAGGAAGCCTCCCTCTCTCTCCTCCGCCTCGCCTCCTCCTCTTCTCCTCTGCTGTCCTCCTCACCTGCGGCAGGCTGCACAGAGATTAGCTCCCTTCAGGTGTGGAGAGACGAGACAGAGGAGGGCCCCGCTCCTTCATCTCCTCTCCTCCATCACTTCATCTACTTCTCTCCTCCTCCTTTCCTCCTTTCCTCTGTGGGACAAACAGAGCAGGAGCAGAGTTATTCCATTCTTGTGTCGCCCGAAGATGAGAAAACTCCCAAACACTCACGCATGGGAGGACTGCCACCACAGGCTGAATACTGCAAATCCAACCCCTAGCCCCATCCATGCAATGTGTGTGTGTGTGTGTGTGTGTGTGTGAGAGAGAGAGAGAGAGAGAGCGAGAGAAAGAGAGAGAGAAAGAAGGAGATTTGTGTTGTGTATGTGTGTGTACACACAAGCGCATTTATTTAAAAGAGCATATCTGCACACTGTGATAGATTGCATTTTCTGTGTATAAGGTTTAGTTGTTAGTTTGAATGTTGCTTTAGGTTTAGTGGTGTGGATCTGGTATGTACTGCTGTTATGCGTGTTGGTTATCTCCTCCTGCAGATTGATATAAACAATGCCTAGGCCAAGCTGTTCTCTATGGGCTATGGTCATCCATCTTTATCTCACACACCAAAAGGGACACACACACACACACACACACAGAGCAAGAGAGCAGGCGAGAGAGCACTGAGTCGGCCTGGCAGAGGGGACTAATATACACCCCAATTAAGATTATACGCTCAAAGGATCAGCTCCATTCGGGTGTACTGAACCTGAAGTCCCTTATTAGCCAATGGGTGTTAAATGGTCTTTAAATAGCAATGCAGTGCTAATGTGTCATTCTTAAACATATGTAAAGACTCACCTCCTGCTATGTGTATTTAAATTTTACATTTTAAGCATTTAGCTGAGGCTGTTATCCACAGTGGCTCACAATGAGTGAACAGGTAGGACTTTGGTGTCTCGCACAAGGACACTTCAGCAGGACAGCTGGCTGCTGAGGGCCATCCTGCTGCACATTTTGCCCTTCTAAACTCTTCAGGATGTAAGATATGGATAAAACATGCAAACATTTGGCACCACGTGACCTCTCCTCCAGAGTGGACTGGACTGGACTCACTGAGAAAATAATGACAATTTGGTATAACAACCAGACTCCCCCTTCTAAGAAACTATGGGTCTCTCTCTCTCTCTCTCTCTCTCTCTCTCTCTCTCTCTCTGTGCGTAAAGGCGCAGTCCGGCAGTTGGTGTTGCATAGCTCGCGCCTTTGCCCACCCTTCAGATTCTGAGCCGTGACGTATTTACTAACAGGGACACGCGAGTTTTCACGCCGGTGCTCCATCTGCTCGCGAGGGCGACTATTTGGGGAGATAAACCGCGCCTCGGTCTCGAGCCGCACCAACCGTTTCTTTCCGTTTTCACCCGCTCATGTCAACAAGCTCACCTTCCATCCGCTCAGTCCACCTCTGCCACCGGGAGGGAAATAACGGGAGTGTTCTCTCTCCACCACCACTTGCCCTGCAATATTAAACTTGTGAATTTAATTCCTGAGAAGTTTTTTGGAAACGTTTTTTAAACTGAAAAAGGAAGATTTACACACCGAGGGCGCAGAAAAATGCTGGAACGTTATAACCAAAATGTTTTATCATCTCTCTTTGGATGCGTGGCTTGTCTTGCCTTGGTTTCTGTTGTTAATGCAGACGGTAAGTTTATGTTTTTAAGCTTTCCCTAACGAAAAAGGATTACTGTAATCCTATGACACATTTTAGAAAGATACCACAAATATCACAGCAAAGCTAGGGATAGCGGAGATAAAAATACCATAAAGTAAGATAAGTTCACTAAAACTCACTGTTGAGTCTCACAGACACATAACAAGTTCCCATTGGAACTTTAAAGGACTTTTATTGTTATTTTTCATTAGGGAAGTTGAACTGGTAATATAATAGTACTAACCGTTACCCATAGGCTCCAGCGGAAGCGCGCGCAAAAGGTTGGCACCTGGAGTGTCATCTCGTGCGCATCCCGATTACCGTCGGCCAGAGAGTCCTTCACCCTCTCAGCCCTCGGGGCTTTTGATCTAAAACGCATATTTTAGAGCAATATTGAGTAAATACATTGTTTTATAGATGATAAACTGATGCGTAAAAGGTAGGAAAGCTATTTGAATGTCTGGTTTGAGTGGCCAGCGTTGCGCGCAGGATAGTAGAGCTCTTTTCTTCAGTCTTTTTTAGATATAGTTTGGGTTATCCCCAGTCTAATCAAGCAGGCTTCAACTTGAGCAGACAAGACTGAACATCTCTCTCTTTGGGCATGTAAAAAAAATCAATATATTCAATGTAAAAAAAAAAAAAAAAAAAAAAAATCAATTCTTCTAGCTTAATTTCCTAAATTGTTCACTGCATACCAGAGACACAATTCGGGAGATGCTGTTGCGATGATGATGATGATGATGATGATGATGATGATGGCAATGAAAGAGTGAATGCCTTCACAGTGTGTAAATGTGTAGCTGTGTTGCAACATTGGAAAACTGATGACACCTGTAGCCAGTTAACAGCTAGAAGGAGGAGAAAGGTAGATCTGGTCACAGACCTGAAACTCCACCACTGGACTCTACTGTAGACACTGACATGGAAGTTTAATATCACTGGTATTCAGGACAGTTCTCCATTGTACATCTATCCCCCACATGGATTGTTGATTAAATCATCACACCTGGACTCAGTGTTAACTATGTGATTTTTAAGCAGCCATTCCAATGGGTGCCTTATACCATATTTTTGACATTTGGCCTACTAAGACCTACTGACCCTGGCTGATCATCTTTAAAACACTGAAATATCATCCAGTATAAAACATAGCTCAGCCAAATATAAAAATAAATTATTTTAAATGAATTCAGGTCTGTTAGCCATTGAGAGAGGAGAGAGGGGGGAAACCCCTCTCTTCTCTCTCAGTCGTCTTTGCCTATATGTGGGCTTTTGTGAACAAGGGAATTTGTCTTTTATTTGTCTTCGTGCAGGAAGACATAAAAGATTGATGAATGTTATTTCAATTTTATTATAACCCAAAAAAAACATTTTGGAAATGTTTCTGCTTAGTCACTGCTGAGTGGCTCTGTAAATGTATCTTTGTTCCATCCGCTCTGTCATACTTCTCTTTCCTGCCAGAGAGAGAGGGGGGGGGGGGGGGGGGGGGGTGTCAAGAGGTTTTGAACTGTGGGAACATTATTCTCTGACCCTGCTCTCTCTCCTCAGGTCGAGTTTTCCTGATGGACCTGAGGAACTCCTCTGACCTCCAGGGTTTCAGAGACGCTGAGCGGGCCTGCGCCACACAGCAAGCCCGCCTGGCATCAGCAGACGAGCTCCGTGACGCCGTGGTGGAGTGCTCCTTCTCCGCATGCACCCGTGGGTGGCTCTACGGGGGCACAGTGGGGTAAGAGAAGGAGGATTTGTATACGTATGCATGTGTGTTTGTGTGTATTTTGGGGATATGTAAGAGGGAGACGTCTAGAGATGTCAAAGTTCAGTTTGGGTGTGTGTGTGTGTTTGTGTGTGTGTGATGGAGAGACAGAGACACGCACTAAAAAGAGACAGCAGGAGGGGAAAAGAGAGAGAGGGAGTAAAGGCAGCGGCAGTTAAGAAAGAGAGAGCGAGAAGAGAGTGACACATTTGAGGGGGGAAAGAGAAAAAAGAGAGAGAAAGAGGGAGAGAAAGACTCCTCTGTTCCGTCCTGGAGGAGGAGGGAATTCTGAGCCGGGGTGTCATGTCGACAACTGCCTCCATTTACACCTCTCATCTCCACGGTAACATGACACACAGCTCCCAGGACCCAGAGAGAGGAACAGACAGACAGACAGCCAGGCAAGAAGACAGAGGTGATACGGGCCAGGAGGAAGACGGGTTTATTGTCCGCTGCTAGTCGGGTGATTGGCAGCTTTTATCCTGCACCCCGGCGGTAATTACACCGGCACTTTGTAGATACACGGAGAGTAATGGAGTGCTGCAGCATCACTCATAGCCAGGCCTACATGGTTTCAGTATAAGGTGATTTCAGGCTTATAGGGCAGATTGTGTTCAGTATTATTTGGATGATGGTGTGAGACAGTGTGTTTCAAAGTTACAGGTTGACAGCCAAAGCTTATAGCTGCAGAAAGATCGAAATAGCTCCCTGAATTATTCTGGAGAGTCGGGGGTTTCAACAGGATATTGACTGAACAATTATAATTTTGTGTAAAGCCGCCTTGCCTTCTCAAGTTCCTTCAGTGTTAAGTGAGCTTAATAAAATATTGGGTATTAGTTTAGTCGTCTAACAACATGGTAAATGTTGTTTTATTACATAATGACTCGTAAAATCAATTTATGCTGCATGAAGAAATACTTGAAGATCTGGCCTGTGTTTTCCCAACAAATTTTTCATAGGACAAAGTTTGAAAAGGGCTGATGTAGACATTGCGTTACGAAACTGAAACTGTTTCAAAATGGCGGCTGCCCTAAAATGGCTAAGACGGATGTCTGGTTGGAGGAAGAGCTGACACATTTTTGTTCTCTCTCTCGCTCTCTCTCTGCTCCCTCTGTGTTGGCCAGTGGACATCAGCTTTCACACTCTCTTACCATGTTTCACAGTGTATCATCCATCTATTGCTCTGTCTGTCCGAAGCTGACTTCACCTCCATCCCTTCCTCGCTCCCCCCCCCCCCCCCCCCCCCCCGCTGAACTCTCCTCATCCTTCTGCTCTTCTGTTCTGTCTGAGGAAAATGGAGGTTAACAGAAACTAGGCCAGAGGTGCTTCTCTGTATCCAACATTACCTCACAGGCTCTCTATCTCTTTCTTTGTCACTTTCTCCTTCTCATTTTCTCTATCACATGTGAACAGGACTGCACACACGTGTATTGCACACACACACACACACATGCACATGCACACACACACACACACACACACGCCCACACACCTTTCCACTCCTATACATCAGAGCCTGCTAGCTGATAAGCCTCTAGCAAGCCTAGCTGGAACATTTTCGCTATTTCATCTGATGAAGCTCCCTCCTTCCCGTTCCTAGGCTGGGTGTTGTAGGATCTCCTATAGGTGCTGGTCGGTGTCCCATGTGTATTGAGTCATCTCATATCCCCTCCCAGTTTAAATGTACAAGCCAGGAGCTCCACGTGTTGCTCCTCTGCATCTCCAATGACTCAATAGGATAGTGATAACAATCCTGGCAAATGCCACTCAACTCATGTGACCCAACATGGAATATCAAAATATTTTTTGCTGATATTTGATGATCATCTTGATCATTCAGAGCTTTAAAGTGGTATATTACATACTAAGTGGCAGTCATTTTTTGAATGAATTATTAATAGTTGAATCAAAATGTACTTTTTTGATGTTGACTGGGTCTCTTCTAAAGTTAAATGGGTTCATGGTGTTTGGTCACCATTGTGTTGTATTGTGTAGAAAGGTTCTTGATATTGAGTGATGTTGCCTTGTAATACCTCATACTGCCTGGATTAATAACTTCTCCTGGTGTGTAACAGTAGTATCACAATGGACGGGTTATTTGATTATGTGCACAGATGCACATGTATACATATTGTGATTAACAGGATCATCAACAGGCTGGTGTCAGAAACACCAGGATGTTGTGTTAAAACCTTTGTGTCTCTCTCTCTCTCTCTCTCTCTCTCTCTCTCTCTCCTCCCTTCCTTCCTCTCTATCCCTCCAACCCTTTAACGTCTCTCTCCCCTCTGCTCTTTCATCCTTCATGGCAACTCTCTGCCACTCAATTTCACTCCTTCATTCACTTCTGAACCAGAATACACTCTTTTAGCCAATACAATGCAGGGATTTGGTGCAGGGACAAATCAACAAGTTACAGAGTTTCAGAGTACATACTGACACACTTGGTACAAGGACAACAGCGCTGGGACAATGCAAGACAAACAACAGCAGAGTATATCTAACTCTCTGCAAACAGTAACATTCATTCTTCTTCTTCTTTATCACCCTTTCGTCCTTCCCTCTTTCTTTTTTCTGTCTTCTCTCTCACAACCTTCAGCATCCGCTCCCACTCCATTTCCCTGTAACCCGTGCCCTCTTCGCTTTCTCTCTCCTCATCCCTCTTCTCTCCTCCACCCCACCCCCCACCCCCCCCAACACACACACACACACACACACACACACACACCTTCAACTGAGCAGAACATGTCAGAGGAGAGTCTCAGTTTTCTCCCACAGGTCCTGTTAACCCAGGTCCGCCCTATGTCCCCCCACTCATCTGGGCTTGAAAATGATTTTTAGGAGGCTCACAGGGGCTTATAAAGGCTGTCATGGGATACTGCAGTGAGGATCGGGTGAACAGATATCCCCTCTCCATAGTCCAATGACTCTCACTTACATTTTGGTTTTGAAAGGTTCATTGGTTTCTCAGCTACAGCATTAATCTCTTCACTTGTTTCTGCGTGGTTATAGTTGTGTTTTTACAGAAAGTAGCGCTTTGGAGCGATGGTGGTTTTACTGTAAGCTAGTTTTCAGAATTGTATTGACATAAATTTTAGGTTGCATAATACTAGCTCAGATTGACACACACACACGCGCACACACACATCTGTCTTAACACTTTCCTCCTACCTGTCAATCATACATCTGGCTACCCCGGTAACCAAACACAATATTATTGGAAGGGCGGCATCCTCAGTAGACTAAATTAACCCTCGGTTTCACACACACACGCACAGACACAAACACACACACACACACACACACACACACACCTTTGGTCTTTTCCTGTAATAGTTATGTCATGTGAGGTGACGGTTTTGAGAAATGGCTCTGGGTTCAGGTGAAGTGTACACTGCCTTATAGAGGTCAGTCTCTCTCTCTCTCTCTCTCTCTCTCTCTCTTTCTCTGTCTGTCTCTCTCTCTCTCTCTGTCTGTCTCTCTCTCTCTCTCACACACACATACACACACACACACACACACACACACACACACACACGCATAGCTGCCTGAAGGAGCTGCGGTTTAATGTGAAAACAGTCTTTGTGTTTTTTGTCTCTCTTGCAGTGTTTTCCTGCCCATTTCTCTCTCAGGGTTTTGTCCTTATAAGCTGAAGTTAGCATGGCACAAGCATGCAGCATGACTCACACCGGTTCTCACAGTCACACTGCGCTGCCAGTCAGATTCTTTCCGATTGCTGATGCTTTGATTAACTCAGTTACACAAGCGCACACACCCACGCACACACACATACACATACACAAACACACACACACGTGCAAGTCTGGGACGCTACCGTTCACGGTTAATGATGGATGATCAGTGATATTGCTGGTCAAACCCTCCAATAATTAAAAGTATTACATGTTCTCGCTTCTTTTAATACATTTTTCAAAACACTGTCAAACTTTGCTTTGACTTCTCTTCCCTCGATGTGATTGGTTGGTGCTGGGAGCCGCTGTGGGAACATGAATGTCTGATTGGCCCGGAAAACCTGAGTCATTCTTATCTGTTGCTTTTAGAAGATAAATGGGCTAATGATGCCGTAAACCTTGATAATGATATGACAACAAAAATATACTATTCACTCAATATTTTTAGCTACTGCAGCTTTCGGCCCTCTGCTCTCACCATATTATTCATTTGGTCCCTGTGGAATATATAGACGTATATATATCCTTTTTCTCAATCCCTAATGTTACGACTGGGCTATATAAGGCTGACTGGAACTTAATGCTTCTACAAGTGAACATCCGTTCCTAATGTGCCATAGTATCACAATATTGTGCCATAGGCTACAACTGTTGATACTGCTGATACTGCACCATGTCTGAACCGTGACGTGTGTGTTCCTGCACTCTGATGTCATGCTGCAATAATATTTGAATAAGCAACAAATCTGGTGGTGACAGAGAGTGCAACTGTGTGTGTGTGTGTGTGTGTGTGTGTGTGTGTGTGTGTGCGCGCATACACATGTATATGCAAGGGCATTCATGTTCCCCACATGCATACACAAGCCAGAGCTGCTCCTATATGTGTGATATTATTCAGCAGAAATGTGTCCTAACTCACATTGCTTTTATCAGTGGTGTAATGCCACATGTACAGGATATGTACGGTAGTGTGTGTGTGTCTGTGTGTGTGTTTGTGTGTGTTCAAGAATGACCACCCCCAATCTTAAGTCCCTTCAGTGAGCTTAAACTTGTTGCTGTAGGCCAGTCACTCTAATATAACATTAGAATGAATGGATATGTTTGTGTGTGTGTGTAAAGGTTTGGGAACATATATTTTGATTTTGTACATACAGTGTGTAGTTCATATCTGTCTGTTTGACTGTCTGTCTATCTATCTATCTATCTATCTATCTATCTATCTATCTATCTATCTATCTATCTATCTATCTATCTATCTATCTATCTATCTCTGTTTCTAGGACCACAGTGTGTAACATTGTGGGCAGTGTATTGAAAGCTGTAGATGTGAGAACAGAAAATGCCACAGAGGAGACCGCACACCTGGACGCCTTCTGTGTCAAAGACAAGGGTCAGTACACACAGCATGCACACGCACACACACACACACACACACACACACACACACACACACACACACACACACACACACACAGACACGCACGCATGCATGCACTCATAAATCCAACCTACATGAGGTGTATCCTGACCTGAAATGGCAGAGAGCAGTGATCAGAATATGAATGGATGAGGTTTATGTGTGTGTGTGTGTGTGTGTGTGTGTTTGTGTGTAAGTGTGTGAGTGTGTGTGTGCAGTTCTCTTTCCTGAGATATTTACTGAGGTGTGAAAGAGGCTGTGTTCCTGCTTTCCTTCCCACTAGCCCTCTTCTTTCAACACTCTCCATCCTGACAGTGTGTGTGTGTGTGTGTGTGTGTGTGTGTGTGTGTGCACGTGTTTGTGCATGTCCGTTTGAATGTTTTTATCTGTCTCTATATGCTAATCTTTCCGTCTTCTCATGAATATCTGTCTGTTGATCTATCATTATCCATAAATGTAAGTCCTATCGGAGTTCCACACACCTATTCCACTGGCACAGATCTGAGAGGGGAAGGGGCCAACGGTTGGTTTTGGATCAGACCATTATTGGACGCCACCCAAAAGAGGTCTCCAGTCTTGCCTCATAAACAGTAGAGCTACTGTGGCTGTTTGTACGCCACACACACCCTGAGGCTGGAATGAACCCTCTGCTATGGGAAAGATGGTCGATACAGAGCCACTTACTGCAGAGGAAAGCAAAGATGCAGCTTCACGGCTGGGCAACGGGTTATTGGTTAGGGTTATGGTTAGGGTGATGATGAGGGTCAGGATGATGAGGGTTTGGAAGTGCGAAGTGCCAGCCAAAGGTCAAGTTTGCATAGATGCACCTCAGGGAAAAATATTTAATTCTGTTGGTTTCAGCACCCTCTGTAGCCTTAATGTAGCCTACTGCTAAATTGAATAGTTTCATCTGAAAAAGTTAAGCATTTTGGGCAAAAATGTCTCCTGATGTTCATTGTTTTCAAGTTTCAAAACTCCAACAAATTATATAATCTAAAATGTTTCTATTTTGTAAGGAAATGTCTTAAGATAACTAGTAACTTAAAGGTTCAATGTGTAGAATTTTTAAACATCAATATATCATTATTTGTCAAATTAATTGTGATACCTTGGTATAATAACTGTAAACAAATGGAACTCATAGTCGAGACGATTAGTAGCCTCTAGTATTGTTAGTGCTGGTGTTTCTCAAATTTAGACCACATGTCCCGCAAAGTCACTTGAGTCATTCTTATCTGTTACTTTGGAAGATAAATGGGCTAATGATGTCGAAAAACCTGGGTAATAATATGACAACAAAAATATACTATTTAGCCAACAATTTTAACCAACGTAGCTTATTTATCAAGTGAGCTGAGATACTCACAACTGTTTATAAAGTAAAAGTAAAGCATTTTATTTATTCAGACAGTTGGAAAGCAGGGAAGGAGACAGAGTAGGCGAGGCACAGGAGAGAGAGGCAGGATTGGATCACAGGCCAACAGGGGCGGCGGACTTTACCACTTGACTATCTCTGGCCTATATAATACTTATATAATGATTGTACATGTCATTTGAACTATACATGTACATTTGGAGTGATGTCTACAAGCCAGAACCACATGCTTCATAAACTCATCATTACAAATTGGCCTGTATTTAAAATTTTGTAAAACACATTTCATAGTTGTAATCCGTACAACCTCTTTTTTTTAATTTAGTTTAGTCATTTATTGTAACATGTTCGGTGATAACAGGTTTTCTGCTCAGTTCCACTCCTGGAGTCCTGGGATGACTAATGAACAGATGTTCTGCCAGGCTTCAGACCCAATGAAGAAGTAAATAGATACAGATCTTGAGCAAATTTATCCTTAATTAGGTCATTCCCCCAAATCCAAGTAGATTGGATTGAAAGACTGATCAGTCAGAGGTTTGTTTAACTTTGTTGAATCCACCTGGGAGGAGCCAACATGGACTTCCAGATGGAGCAGTACATCTACCAGAGGAAGAGTGACACACTGATCTGAGGGCATCACAGTCTGTGGATGCGCAACCTTAAAACACAGCTTTTTAGCCTTGCCTTTTCTTATTTGCTTATTTTTTTCTTCTCATCTTCTTTTATTGTTTTATCTTACCTAATTGTTTTTCTCCTTTTCAATTCCTAATTTTTGTATTTTATTGTTTTGTCTATTTTATCTTGTTCTTGTTTATTATCTCTTCTTCTGTAAAGACTTTGCACTGCATCCTTGCATGAAAGGTGCTCTGTAAATAAAGTTTTATTTTATTTGAATCTATCTTGGAAAATTGTAATATTGAGAAGGTTTTGCCAAGGGTGGCATCTTTGACATTTTTGGTTGCATGCATCTAAAACCCTTATATCTCCACTTTGCATTCTAGGTGTGTGTTTTGTTTTATGTATAAATTCATTGTATGATCGATGTTTGACATGATGTGTAACTCTGTGTTTGTTGCTGACAGGCGTGCCGTGTGGCGACCCTCCATCCTTTCCTAACACCCGTCTCCAGGGTCACACCGGGTTTGAGATGGGCGACGAGCTGCTGTACACGTGTGTGCCGGGTTACGTGATGCCCAGTGGCCACAGTGCCTTCAGCCTCCTGTGTGACAGCTGCGGAGAGTGGTACGGACTGGTGCAGATTTGTGTAAAAGGTAAGAAGGTGTTAAAAATGTGTTGGAGAGAGAGACAGAGACTGAGAGACAGAGAGAGCCCCCTCCTCTTCTGCCCAGCCTCTTCAAAGCTTTGAGCTTTGACCCAGACAGGAGGCCGTACTGAGGTCAACCTCCTCACTTCCTTGCTTGTTAGCTCCTAATGCTGTTAGGTGACTGGTGCTTGATTCCTGGCTTTTTGGAAAACAGAGCCTCAGTTGTGAGTTGGGGTAAAAATGGCTGCTATGACACCTGGGTGTGACATGACATAGTGTGGCCCAGTTCACAGTGGAGGGAGAAGGGGGCAAGAGTCGTCCATGTAGGCAGAATGCCAAGCCTTTGTTCGTGCTTAGCTAACGGCTTCAGAAGAAGAAATCATGTCTGTGCTCCAAACTGCTCCCAGTCATAATCTAAATGTTGTCTTTGAAGTGTTTCCAGTATTTAATCCTTGCTGGATTCACATATTTTACTTTTTCTAGGTGTGACAGTTTTGAAAACTGTTTGATGTTGGTGATTTATGATGAGAATGTTTGCGTAGAGTTTTGACGTAGCTTTGCCGATTGACCAAGCATATATGTTTACTCTGTGTGTTTCCACAGATGAGACTGAAACCCATGTCGACTATGAGGACAAGTTCACAGATGCCTACGGCGAGCCAGAGGAGGAGAGAGCAGAGGAGGCTCAGGGCGAGGTGTACGAGGAGGTGCATGGAGCAGCACACCCAGAGGACAAGAGGAGTCAGCAGCAGCAGGAGGCCAGCTTCAGTGTAGAAGCAGGAGAGGAGCATCAAGACCAACAGGGAGAGGAGGAGGTAGGAGGAGAGGAGGAAGAGGATGAGCAGGGCAGTAAACTGGAAGGGATTGTGAAAGGAGGAGAAGAGGAGGAGGAGCGGGCTGTTGAGGACTCTACAGGACATCCAGGGTGGGAGCAGGAGAGGCAGGAGGGGGCTAGGACTGATGCAGCAGTGGCAACAGAAGCGCCTGTCTCTCTGCTGTCCCAGAAACACCTCTTCTGGTTCCCCTCTGAGGCCTTCCAGGAGGCGGGACATCCTGTCCCCACCCATCCAGTCATACAGACCACACCCCCGGAGGGTGAGAACCGTCTCAGAGCCTCAGGCGCCCAATCAGAGGAGAGTAAAGAGTATGACAGCCAAGAAGGTCACTACCAGCATCCTGCTGATCTTGATGATCCCGATGATCATGAGCAGGACAGCTATAATGATCGTGACGATCACCATGATGACGGAGATGACCATGACGACAGCCACCATGACGACCAGGACGTCTATAACGACAGCCACCATGATGATCAAGACAACCATGATAACCATGACGACAGTCACCATGAGGACCAAGATGACCACGATGATCATGTGAAACATTACATTCCAGCTCAGCACGATGACCTGGATAAGCATGGTCGCTATGACGATCCCGACGATCACGATGACCATTATGACATGGGTGAACACGAAGATGAGCGTGATCGTGTTCGCTACGGCAGCCAGGGGGAATATAATGAGCAAGATAAGAGTTACGATGAAGATCACGACCATGAAAGCTATGACGACCATGACGATGTGACTGAAGACCACGATGACCAGGATGAAGAGCATCCTGACGGCTCTGAGGAGCATCCAGACCACCATGACCATGATGACGGTAAGGAACATTATGACCTGGGTGGAGACGAAGACGATAGCGACAGCTACACCGATCATGACCGCTATGATGACCATGATCACGATGATCATGAACATGATGACCATGACAGCTACGACAGCCATGATGATCACGATGGCCACGACGACAATGACGATGATGACGGCCATCAGCATGTGGCCTTTCCCATGGCCACAGATGAGCGTCAGAACTTCACCCAGGAGGGAGCAGCAGGAAAACCTACAGCCACGACAGATGAGACCTGGTTGGACGGCTATCCTGTCGTTCCAGAAGAGACGGAGAAAGGCGGCTCCACAGAGGAGGAGGTGGGACCAGAGGAGCAGGAGAGAGAGACTGTTGTCGGGGCGACGGACAGACCCAATGAGGTGGAAGTGAGCAGGCCCATCCCTTACACCAGCCTGCCTGAGGCACCTGAGTCTGGCACCGTGGAGCCCGACTCGGAGCAGGGGGGAGTGGAGGAGGTGTGGCCGGGCCTCTTCCCCACCGCCACTCCCTCGCCCGCCAGTCCCGAGCCCTCCGACACCCAGGACTATGACACGCAACATGTGGAGGACCCTACTGAGCACCCCTTCCTCGACCACGGCCCGGCCCCACCGATGCACGATGATGACGACAGCATCACTCGGACCGGAGCACGACCTGAGCATGACCTGACCGGTCAGACCGGGGAGAGGGGCGAGGTGGAGGGAGAGATGGGGGAGACAATCTGTACGGGCGAGGACTGCCCTCCCCGTCCCCCCACCTCCTCCAGTCGAGGTCCCACGGTGGCGGCCATCATCGTGGCGGTGTGCGCGGTCGTCACGGCAGTCGTCGTCGGGGCGTGGTGCTACCGACGGCGACAGCAGAAGAGCTCGATGTACGAGATGAACGGGAAGGGCCAAAGTCAGAGCAGACATGGCCAACAGATAGAGATGCAGCAGAAGGTGTAAGAGAGAGAGAGACGGAGACAGAGAGGAAGAGGGACGGACACTGAAGGGCTGCAGAGACACCGGGGGGGAGGGGGGATTTTAAGAGGAAAGCACAGCCCCAGCTAGACACTACTGCAGAGCTGAAGATTTTGGATAGGTATAAACTGATGAGTTGTGCTACAGCCCAGGTTTTACAAATGGAGAACGAGGGTGCTTACTTATATGCTGCAGGATCTTAAAGCATAAGTGAGAACTCATGAGGTAAAGCAAGATGGTACTAGTTCAGCTTCACCCACTGATGGGCAGTAAGGAATTTTACCCATCTTGGTTATACCTATCCAATCCTTTCCATAGCTCTAGCATCTAGAAAGGTTGAGGGGTTGTGCCTGGACCGGACTCAGGTCCAGGAAGACGAAAAGGGAGAATGAATTGAGACTTCAACCTCCAAAGCTCTTGGACATTGTGGTAAAGATTCTTTCGTGTTTTACGTTGCTGTCGTTTTTTGTTATGCTGACTTCACTGACTGCTCTGTTTATTGTTGATTTATCTGTGTTGTTCTCGATCTCCTGACAGCAGATTTCATTTCTGTTTTTTTTGTTACCGAGTATTGTGTTGATAAAAGAACATTTACTCCACTTTCTACTCCATGACAAGAGCACTGAAGTTCAGAACACTTCAGATCATCGCAGCAAATTTGGGCAGACAGTCCCGAATGAACGACCCGGCTTCTGTCAGACCAGCATTAAGGGAAAAAGGGACAGTTAGATCAGATGAAAGAGTGGGATGAGTGGGATGAAGAGAGCAGAGAGCGGAAGAAAAAAAGAGGGAGATAGGAAAGGGAGAGGCGAGGTGTGAGTAAGAAGGACGAGGGATGACAGGAGAAACATTTAAAGACTTCCTGCCTCTATTGGTTTTGACAGTCGACTGGTGAGAGATTTAGACGGGGTGTCCAGACTGCAGACTCAGCCCCTGTGTGTGTGTGTGTGTGTGTGTGTGAGAGAGAGAGAGAGTGAGTGTGTGTGAGTGTGCATCTGCGCACTCATGTGTGTGTCTGTCTCAGGTCAGTGCGATCTGCCGGTCAGTGGTGTGTCCTGTTTGAGGAGAGCAGAGTTTGTACTGAGGGATGCTGACGGCACTCGGACCCACCAGAGATCAAACGTTGTGGTGCTGCCACGGCAACAGAGAGAAACCTACTGTTGGACAGCGACACACAAACACCGACCTGTAGCTGTAGATAGACGGACAGATACGTTCTTGAGTCATAAGAACACTATAGGAAATGTTACGTTCAACTTTCAATTAGAAATAGTCAGAAACAATTTGACTGCTTTGGGTTTTTAGGTTGTGCCGAATTACCTTTTTCCATGAAAGTTCAAAGAAAATTGTAATTTGACTTCATAATACCCAGTGTAGTCGGGTTGCCTATGACTTTAGGTTAAAATAGGTTTTACAGGTCTAGGTCTATATATGATTTTGTGATATTCTCATTCTGTTTCATGCTGTTTTCATACTAATGTGAGGGAACCAAATACTTGATAACATGGTCAAAAAAATGAAAAAATAAAATAAATATATAGAAACTAGTAAATGTAAATAAATTCAAATAGCCATTCTAAGAGTGTCTTAAACTTAGAGATTAAAGATTGTTATTCCAGTACTGTATAAAGATTACCAAAATGAACTGAAATGTATGCCAATAACTTAAATGGAAACTGCTTTACTCATAATTATTGTGAAAAGTGGGTGGTGACTGGTAGACAAAGATCACTACAGTGTCATCAGCCTTGCCTGGTTGTTGTGTTTTTCCTCATATTTGTTACTGACGTCGTATAACATCCAGTGTCCTCAGCTGTTTTGTAAAAAGCATTGAGTATCTCATAGCTTTATGTTTAATCTGGCTGTGGAATAGGGATTTGTTGGAGTTGGGTGGGTGAAGTGAATCACGGTCAATTCCTTTCAAAGCTTGATTTAATTCAAATTGAAATAATGAATTTTATTGAAAGGCTATTAACATTCAAATCCTCTGATCTGAAACTGAATTGACCCTATGTGGCGAGGGTTTGGGGGAGAAAGGACCTGTAGAATATCTGGTGGGAGTGTATGTTTCTGTAAATATGAATCTCTTGACTGTGTTAACTTGCTGTACATAGCATGATCGGTGGGTAGAAGTGGAACATAACTTTCTTTACCAAGGCAGTCAAGCTCAGCCGATATCAGACAATACCTCTTCAGGTCTTACAGGGTCAACTCGTCTCCACTCTTCTAAATCTACTCCACTGCCTTTTACTAGACTTACCATCCCACACTGCCGTTGATACACAAATACTGTACTTGTAATGATGACAGTCAGCTTCGGCTTTGAAGAAAAGACCATGTTGTTGTGGATTGTCAATCTGATCTCACACCAGCTTTGCCATATAAATGATATCTGAAGAGCAATGGCAACCATCTATAATGTTACAATACTGACGCTGAGTTTGGGTTCGGGATTACTTGAGCATGTGCAAAAATGTGACGATCACCATGAGTTCTGAAAGAAAACAAATATTAAAAGGGAAAAAAAAGGAAAAATGTTTGTGGGTGCTGACTCATTCCCATGATGGAAATATTTCACGTTTCATGTTTCTTCTTCATCTCAAACGGCCTGATGTGTGTGATGTTAGGATGATGTGTGTGTACTGTATATGTGTTTCCTCTAGGTCACAATAAACTCCTAAACCTGTGACTCTGATTATTATTGGCTCAGATGTGGTTTTAACTATTTATTTATATTTCAGGCTCTGTGCTATAATGGGAATGGATTTAAGTCAGGGTTGGTTGCACACAGTCATGCCTCCATTTTTACAGTCTTTCATTGTCTTTACCAGTCAGTCAGTGTGTGTGTGTGTGTGTGTGTGACTCTGACTTCTGTCACATCTCAAGGTGTGATTTCGACCTGTGACCTCTACTGCTGACAATCAGAATTGTATCTTAAACTTTGAACTGAGCCGCTCCTACCTCTCCTGCCATCTTCCGCTTGTTTGTGATATGTTCAAGAAAACAATAAGAAAAAGAAGTAAAGAGAGGAGTTGAAGGAATGGGTGATAGAGAAAGAGAAGTTAAAAAAAAGATGGGTAAAGGTAGGCAGACGAGAGAGAGAGAGAGAATCCAGAGAGTCGGAGACAGAGAGAGACGGAGTGCGACAGGGAGAATGTTCCCCTGTGGGTTTTTAGCACCGCTGTGTGACAAACTGCACAGAGACTCAATGTTCAAACATTATTAAACAACTCAGTGTTTTCTCTGGCTAAGCCTCTCTGCTCAGTGCGGCCCCGGACCCCGATCAGGTTTCATCAAAAGGACCCTCGCCGTCCCTCCTTCAGCTCTGCGTCCTCCTCCTCCCTGTCCTCTCTCTAGGACTTTTTATTAGAGCCTGAGTCAAAAATCAATGGTCTGAAGTGATTTTATTCCCACTGAGCCACGTCCACAGCACCAGCAACTCCACTGTTCAACACTGGAATGATTACTCAAGAGATTTGATGTCCGGCAAGTGTTTTTTTTTATTGTAAAAAGGACCATCTTTGTAAGACAACAGACACAAACAATTCACAGTGGGGGAATAAAGACACAAAACAGTGAGTAAAAAAAACATCTCCACCACTATCATCATCATCACACTCATCCCAGTTAGTCACTATACCGTATGTCCCTATCACTGAACTGTATGTTTAGTGCACAAAATAAAGTATAAAAACATTCAGGATGTGGAGCTGCAGTGACCAATCAGAGCCTCTTACAATATCTAATAAATACAAGCTGGGGAGAGTTGGTACTGTTTTGTTGTTCGTGTTTGTTTTTCAGTGTTTAGCCAGAGCTTCCAATGTGCGCTATTCATCCTCATCCAGGAATTCATCCATAAACTGCACCACCTCCCCCTGTGGACACACACACACACACACACACACACACACACACACACACACACACACACACACACACACACACACACACACACACACACACAACATGAGAAAAAATAAACCAGAGAGAACTCAAGAGGTGCGTGATTGCTTGAAAGTGACATTTACATTGAGTGACTTTGCATATTTCCTCCCACTCACAGTTATATCTGTGATTTTTCATACCTGGCATTACTAAACAGATTACAGGTAGGAACTGAATGGTATTTACCACATTCAGCATGTAATCCTGGTTTATGTTTGGTCGCCCTGATAAGCACAGTCCTACTGCTGCATCATAATGACATAACGAAATGCCGGTGTCATGCTGCCACCCCATGGCCATCTGTGGTATTGCAGCCTGATAAACACAGGGGCCACATTGTACTGCAGGGCGTCATGTGACTAAACTGAGGAATCCGGGTTTTTTCCATACTTTACAAGCAGAGACCCTATGAGAGCTACAAATACCCTAAACCACACCACAGCTGACTTTATGGGGAATCATGCAGGTCTATTTTAAGCGTAGATTTACATCTCGTCCTCCCTTGCCTCAACCCAAGATAACCTTCTGGAAGCATCCTGGGACACACCCGCATGCGCACACAAAAACACACACACAAATATGTAAATACAGGCACCAACCTCGTCTTCGCTCGCCAGGCGCTGTCTGGAGAACTCCAGCATCTGTAGCTGCATAGTGGTCTGGTTGTAGTACCGCACTGCCTCCTGTAACACACACACACACACACAGGGAAAGAAGGGTGCGTTTGTGTCTGCATCTTCTGAAACAAAGAGAAAATGGGGACAAGAACTGTGTGTATGTGTGTGTGTGTGTGTGTGTGTGTGTGATCATTCATGTGTCTCACTGGTCTAGGGAGGAAGTCCTCTTCTGTCAGCCCCCATTTGTCTTTGTGGAACTGGTAGTAGGCCACGTTGTTCTTCATGACTTGATCACTGGGGTCGAACAGCATGTAACTGGCCACGCATGGCACTCCGTTCTTCAGGTCGTTCACTGAAAAGAAAACAACAATACTTTGGAATTGCAACTTACGGCACATTTAGCACAAGCCACTGAAATAGCAGTTAGAATTCACAGGTACGAGGCGTTTATAGCTTCGAGCATCCACCAGGGTTGCTGTAACATGAATCTTCTCAATCAGTAATGTAATCTTCCTTGATAAAAGCTATAGCACAGAGGACTCCCAAGTGTGGACGGTTGCAAAGTTAGGCGTAAGTCAGCGATAATAAAACCATAACAACGCACTACTCACATTTGTAATAGGCGAACTGCAGGTAGTGGTACATGGTGGCTACGAACTTCTCCACGACGAATCCTCCTACGACAGGCGTCAGGTCATTCTCACACCTCACCTTCCTCTCTAGGACCTCTGTGTAGTGATCTGGAGGGGGAAGGTTATTAAATAAATAGCTCAATAAATCAAAGCTCTGCACTAGAACTGTTGGTGAACTCTAAGGATGTGTGTCAGAAAGACGACAGATGAAGAATAAGAAGAAATGGAGAAATAGCAAGAAATGCAGGAATGGAGAAGGGGTGAAATGAAAGAAAAGAACAAGGCAGAGGCAGAGGCAGAGGAGGCTTTTGATCTAGAAAACAATAAGAATGGATCAGGGAGTATGGATAGACTGAGGCACTGATGGGATAAACACAGGGATATAGGGGTAAACTGACCAGCTATGGAGGGGTAGAAGTCTTTGAAGTCTTTGACCTCCCTGGCGCCCTCCGACGCGGCCAGACACTCGTCGTAGACCTTGAAGAAGTCCCGCAGCGCCAGCTCCATGTCTGACACTGAGGTACGGTAGTTATCCCCATTATACGCCCTCACCGCACGCACAAACAATGTCTGGAACAGCAAACACAACAAACATCAGGAAATATAACAATTCAGCCACAGTTGTTTAATGTTAATTAGGGGTACGACTGTAGGCAATTCACATGGTTAATGAGCATTTTCTCATCTAGGTCAATGGTGCCTCATGTGTAATAGTAAAGTGTAGTGTTTTTGTGAATGAATGGTATCACTGTTGCTTTCTATACCAGGGATTCCCTAACTTTTCCCTGTCAAGAACCCCCAAAAAGATACACATTAGACCACGGACCCCCTTTTGATGAGATTTTGTCCCCAGGAACACACATCTGAGAAGGTGTTTTGTGGGTTGGATCTGATTTTCTAGAGAATTATATAACTACTGTACTGTAAATGGGGAGGGGGCAGTGAAACCTCTGATCAAAACAGTCCTCCTTATAAATTCTCTAGTGAGTGAAATAACAGCGTAGTGAAATTAAACTACTCCTCATTTTGCTGGGGACCCCCTGCAGCCCTCCCAAAGACCCTTGGAGGTCCCCGAACCACACTTTGGGAACCACTGGTCCATGACCCTGTTCTACCCTGATAGCTATAGGCTAGCTTAGCCTGCCCACCGCAGGCTGCTACCACATCAAACCTACCACACCCACACAGCCAAGAATAGGAAGGCTTGTGTGCATGGCAATACAGACATGTGTGCATGTGGTATGGGTGTAACGCTTGTGTGCACGCAGTCTTCCCTTTGTGCACTTAAGAATCCAACTTAAAGTGTGTCTCAGGTGTGTGTGTGTGTGTGTGTGTGTGTGTACCTCATAGGATTTGGTCTCCAGGTCTTTGAGGTGTTCGTCGGCCCCCGGCAGACTCCTGTAGTAGGCCATGTTCTTCTGCATCATCTCATCATCTGGGTGCTTCAGCAGGAAGGTGTGGGCTGCAGACACCGCCTTGGCCAGCTTGTCCGACTGGGAGGAAGAACACAAACACATTCAAAACTTTTATTTACGTTTGTGCTCATCAATTCAGGAAACTAAAAATGCACCCAGAAAAATCCTTAAAGGTCTCTATTCATTCCCTAACCCCTAATCCTGATCTTAACCCTCACCACTACATGCCTAACCTAAACCTAATGCTAATTTTAACCTTAACCATAAACCTCAGTCCTAACCCTAAACCAACACCTTGCAGAAGTCAGGACTGGCAAAATATCCTCATTTAGAGTATTTTCCTCATCTTTATATCCTTGTGAGGATAGAAGTACAAGAAAACACAGATACACACAAGTAAAAGTTAAGGATCTCCCCTTTTGGAGAATAGAGCCCCCCTTATGCATCCGTGGCACGTATGTGACGTCAGAACCCCTTTAAGGAAAAAGCATCGCTTCCATATCAATGTCAGTGTGACTGTGAGGTTTAGGAGAAAGGTTGGACGCACTGTAATTATCCCCGGTGATGTAGTGGGAAATAAAAAGTTGGGTAAACCATGACTTCCCGGTCGGTGATCATCATAAGGTAAACAACCACCAAATAATATTGTCAAAAAAACATGAATTTATCTTTTCCTCCATTAAAAACCCCTATTCTCACACATCAGTTTGATACTTCAGATGTTGCATGCCATAAATCTGGGTCATAAAGATTGATCTCCGCATAAGAAGATGAGTCAACTGAGTTAACCCCCACCCCCCCACCCCCCCACCCCCAGTTTAACAAACTACTGAAATCTCTGCTCACTTTGAAGTACGCATACTGCAAGTATCGGTACGGCTCTCTCCTCTCAAACTCGTCCACGGTGTCCCGGCTGGGCATGGTCTGCCTGAACGCGGGCAGCCCCTGCTTGCAGCGCTTCAGGCACTGCGCCCTCCTCATAACGTTCCCAAACACCCGCAGCTCGGGAAACTCCGCAAACTTCTCCTCGTCGTCCAGCCGCAGGGAGCTGCAGTTCAGGTTGCAGAAGGCCTCGCTGTCCCGCAGCAGCCGGTACAGCCGGAGAGACACCTCCAGGTACTCCACGGTCTCCTGCCACTTCTCCCCGGTGTACTGGTCCAACGCGTATTTGTACGCGGAGTCCAGCGGCATGAGCTCGTGCCTCGGGAAGCTCCTGAAGCTGTATTTCTCATATTGGGAATGCACTACGGTGATGCAAAAGGCGAATAACAGTACCGAGAAGAGTTGAGAAGTGGTGGAGGGTGCCATTTTTAAGTTTTCTAAATGGTGGGGCGGCTGGGATACGTCTCCGGATTGCTGGTGTGCGTGGGTCTCTAGGACCGCCTCTAGTCCCACCACGTATCCGGACACAGCCTCCCCTCCCCCGGCCACAGGGCAGGAATAGTCGCGCTGGCGGGTGGGGGCCGCCGGAGCTGCTCCTCCCACCAAATCACTGCTGTTGTTCTGGTGCTATGTAACAACTCTTGTAGTAACCATTTGTGAGAGAATAGACATTTTTTTCTATTGAATCTCGTGCTTTTTGTGGGCTGTAGTCCCACAACTTTTAGGAGGGGTTCAAGTCTACAATTTGTCATTTTTATTCCATTTTAAAACTGACCAAGGACGTTCTATTTTATACAGTAGGCCTAGTTTTCTTTAAAATGGTATTCTTTTCTCGGTCACTAATTAGACCCCTGGTGAAAACAGAGAGTCCCTCCCCCCTCCCGTTGCCACGTAGAGACATTCCTGCCTGGGAAATTTAGAGTCTCCCCCCTCCAAAGTCGTTACAGATTAATCCCACTAACACCAGGGTCCCAGTGCAACATCCATTAACAGCTAGGTTTATGCGCACTGGGCTCATCAAAGTTTGACTGCAAATCAGAGGCAGAGTAAAGTTTGTGCATATACTAGTTTGAAGGGGTCCCGAGGGGATGGTGTGTGCAGCTGTGTGGAGACCCCTACGTTACCACGTTGACACATCTGAGAGGCTGCACTGCGCATGAGCACTACGTGGTGCCCAAATTATCCCATTCAATTCCGAGCTGGATCAAGCCAGCCACAGAGAGACAGAACGAGACAGGAAAGAGGAGATTTTGCCTTCAAATTAAAAGCGTAATATTTGATCTTTGGATTTCTCTGAGTAGTTTTGACAACTCCTATATGCCTATACATTCATCTTCCACAACCATTGGAGCTCCCATTCTACAGCCTTTAATAACAACTATGTCCCTACTATGGAATATTAACTTTTTAAAGTAGCAGACATCCTTCCAGTTGTTTAGTAAGTCTGGTATTGAGTCTTTCGTTGTGTATTTTTGGCAGTCTTATGGCATCTTGGATAGGTCTATATGAGCATGAATATGTGCTGTGCAAATGACTTTAATCCAATTAGGCTTGTATGTTCATTTACTACAGATCACCACCTATATTCTTTATTTCCACTTTGATACTCAAAACAAAATTACCCAAAACAAAAAAATGCAACATAATTATCACCAATAAGGCTTTTATTTTCAAAGCTGCAGCCGGATGTGCTATGTTTTCTGGCTGAATTGACACTGGTTTACTCCCGGACAGGGACCGGAGGCAGGACGTTTATCCAAATCGGAGCAGAGGAACCGAATGTACCGGGGAAGAGGCACGGAGCGCACGTACAGGCCGCACTTCTAGTCAGTTACCATAGTCAGAGGGTTATCAGCTGTGAAAATGATCCAGTGCGTCCACAGGCTGTTGTGTCTGTCGGTTCTGGTGGCGTTCGCCGCCTGCAACGCTCCTCCGGTACCGTTAGACGACATCATCATTGAGAAAACTTTTGTGCCAGAGCAGTGTGGACGCGCAGTGAAAGTAGGCGACTATGTCAGGTATCACTACAACGGCGTGTTCCCCGACGGAAAGAAGTTCGACTCCAGGTAAGCAGCGCGCGGTGGAGAACTTTGTCTTGTCCGTGCAGACCGTGACCGTGCATGCAACAGCGTGCGCGATGCGTAAAGGCGTAGTGCGCGTTTTATGGGTCGCCCCTGTAAGCCACGCAAGCAGGCAGGCAGGCAGTGAGCTGTGGTTCTACATGCATAACCTAGACCAGCGGCTCCAAAACCTTTTCATGTCTAAGACCCCTAAACAGCTTACACCCGGACCCCCATTTGATCACGGTTTGTCTGATAGATCCCCATCTGAGGAGAGTTTTGTTAATAGAGGTGACTTTATACAGTAATAGCCTACTGTCTATAGGATAGGTGGGGTGGTAACAGTGAGTGAAATGAAACAAAATAGCCATCCTCGTCCTTTCTCTTACTAACTAATGAATGAAATTAAACTGTTCTTCATTTTGCTGGGGACCTCCCTGGAACCCCTTCAAGGACCCCTGGAGGTCCCTGAACCCCACTTTGGGAACCACTGGCCTACTCAACAGTAACAACTGAAATGTCTGCCTGTATGATATTTTAACAAGGCACAGGCTGCTAGGATAATTGAGTTTAAATCTCTCTACCTGAATGATTTTTGCCCCAAGCACAAAAAATATGAGAAACATCTTACATGCAAGATGGACAAACTAATAGGATTTCCACGTGTTCATTCATTCCTGAGTCCTGTTGGACCACTCTGGACCCTGGCCAACGTTATGTGACGTCTTGTGAAGGTTTCGTCCAAGTGAGGTTTTTCTGAAGGAACAAACAGATGAGTCAGTGAGAGTTGAGTGATTTAGTGGTTTCTCCCTCAGTTGTTATCCTGCTGCAAATATAGACCTATATAATGTGCACATTTGAAGATGTGTGTGTGAGAGAGAGCTATATAATGCACTATTTTCTGCATGAAAGCTGGAACGGGGGTCAATAGCAAAGACCCTTTGCCAGAACCCTCAAGGAATAGGCTTCCTTTTAGGGAATTGTTTATAGTGTTTGGAGGCAAGGGGATGAACAAATGTAAGTTTAAATGTTCTCACAGGTATATATAAGGATGCGTCTGTATGTGTGTGTGTGTGTGTGTGTGTGTTGCAGCTACGACCGTGGCAGCACCTACAACGTGTATGTAGGGAAGAAGCAGCTGATCGAGGGGATGGACAAAGCCCTCGTGGGGATGTGTGTCAACGAGAGAAGACTGGTCAAGATCCCACCGCAACTGGCCTATGGAAAACGGGGATATGGTAAGTGTGTGTGTGTGTGTGTTTGTGTCTGTGATGCTCTTTATGTCACATCAACACAACTCAATTTCCCATAATACTGCTGATTGAGTGTTTCGGTTTCATTCAGCTGCATTAGAGAGGAAGTAACGAGGGTCTGAGGATCTGAATCTGTGAGAAATTACAGAATATAGCGTGTTCTCTATTGCGCTTTAGGACAAGACTGGTGTTTCTCTGCTAGTGATAAATACCCAGATGAGTGAGCGGACACAGACTCACGGCAGCTCGCACAACACACCATAACAATGAGAGAACTCGGTTGAACACTGGCAGTAAAGCATGAAGGACAAAAAGTACTGATGAAAGTATTGTGTTGTAGTAGAATAGGTCGTGTAGCCAGAGAGGAAGTGCGTTGCTCCCAAGCATCCATGTTGGATGATGTCAGCGGGACATCACAGAGCAGGAAGCGGGTCAGAGGAAGCTGCTTTGGATCCAGATTTTCAGCTGTTAGTAATTCCAATGCAAATATTGGAATGCAAGCATCGGGCAACGGAGCTTTCCTACAGGTCTTAGTCTGTGCGGGGGCAGAGGCTGTTTGTTTTTCTCATCTGCATGTGAACCTAAACAAAACCGGGTCACTGTACATAGTGGAGTTTGCTTGTCTGTGTGCATGTTTGTCTGAGAAAATGCTAATGGAGGTATTTGCATATGGTGTTAGTGATGAGAGGAAAAATGCCAGGGCCATGTTTGCATGTAGAGACTAGTGTGGGGGTGTGTGTGTGTGTGTGTGTGTGTGTGAACGAGTAATATAATGGGAGAGAGAAGAGATAGGGGGGCATGTGTGGACAGGTAAAAGCTGAGGGTGTGTCCTCTACTACAAGATCATATGGGAGGGAAATATGAGCAGGGGGGAGAAAAAGAAAGAGAAAGTAATCTGAAAGAAGAAAAGAGAGGGGTGAGGAGGGAGGCAGGGAGGGATTTTGGAGGAGGGTGAAAGAATTTTAAACCAGGAGAGAGATCTGCCAGCTCTCCAGTAGTAAAGATTTAATCATTGCCACCCACAAAATCCCCCGCTCCCCTTCCCCCTCCTCCCGCTCCCATCTCTGCAGCTTGACCCCCTTTCTCCAAATCTGTAAATCTGTGGAGCGTGTCAAAGCTGCACTAGGCCGCTTCACACAGTGAATCCGAACTGCAGTGAGAGGTAACTGTGAAAAATGTGAACTTCAATACCCAGAAATCATGTGATGTGACGTCAGTAAACTTCACACGGCACACTCATGTTTACCAACCCGGCCGGTCCGTGATGCTTTATACCAAAGGAAACCAAAGAGACGAGAGAGGGAAAAGATCTAACGCTGGTGAGTGCAGCTTTCTCTGGACAGGGAGCTGCTCGCTGCTGTTTGTATTTCACTCAGAGGTTTTGATTTGTCTCTTCCTGTGGGCTGAGAAGTGACCGCACTCAACACCATTCACTATTTCATTTGGGCAAATAGAGTGAATCTACAGGGTCTCAGTTAGGGGGGATGGGATGCTCCTCTCTGTTTCAGGCAGCCCCACTTTGTGATTTAGGCTGATAAGACGGGTGTGTTTTTACATAAAAGTCTTGCATAGTGTAGTTGTAAGTTCAGGGAACAAGTCACACTGATGTTCTTATTTTGATGTGGGCCTGGGAAGTCCTTGAAAGTTTGTAGGTTTGAAAATAAAATAAAATAAGGCCTTGCAAGTTTTTGAAAATGAATGGATGGCCTTGAAAGTACTTGATTTTTTAATAAATTATAGAACCCAAATTTATCAATATGTCCCAGCTCTCTGAACCTGTGTCCTAGCATCAGCACTTTACATCCTGAGGGAAACCCTATGATAGATTTATTTCTCATGATGCAGCAGTTTTGATGAACGATTTCACCATGATATCTTGACAAGATCATGGATAAAACTACAAGGCCCAAACCTCCGCCAACGCTGAACAATTCTCCAACTTACTGTTACACACAAAGACATAATATCTGTCACTCAGATTAGATGTAAAATTTCTCGACCCTGCAAACATCCCCTTAGGATTTTGAATCAAGTCTCTGTCTCCATTAGTTTCTTAGGCAAAGGCTGATCTGTCCACCAAATTTAATGGAAATCAGTTCATAAGTTTCTGAGATATCCTGACAGACAAAATAACCGGGGTGAAAACATATCCTCCTTGGCACAGGTAAAAATGAGGCCTCTATGATGTCTAATGTCATGTCATCTAATGTCAAGTCTTACCCCAGAACTTGCCGATTTGATTCCTTGAATTTCACCAAACAAGACCTTGAAAGTCATTGAAAAGCCCTTGAATTTGACATCCGAGTGAGTGTGGGAACCCGGTTTTCTTTCGAACTGCACGCCAAAGTCGTTTCCAAGCTTCTTTGTAATATAACTCAAATACGGTTCCTCAAACAGCGGTGGTTTGTGGTTTGGGTTGTGATCAGATTGTAAACAAGAAGACAAAGCGGACTGGCCAGGGAGGGAGCGCAGAGAAACGGGAAATAACGAGAAACTGAAAGAGACCGAAACGATGTGCGGAGATGTAGGTGTGTAGAGAGACTGTTTTCACCTGTGTGTGAGAGAGAGGGAGATTGAAAGTCCAGAATTGAAAGGAATGGCCCGTTCTCCTCTCCTCCCCCAGGCGACATCATCCCCCCTGACTCCATCCTCCACTTTGACGTTCTGCTGCTGGACGTGTGGAACCCGGACGACGGCGTTCAGATCAACACCTACTACACCCCTCCCATCTGCTCTAGGAAGGTGGAGGTGTCCGACTACGTGCGCTACCACTACAACGGGACCCTGCTGGACGGGACGCTCTTTGATTCCAGGTGTGACGCATGGAAACACACATGCACGTACACCCTAAACAAACATATACACACAAGCATCACATTGCACATGACTGATATCTGTATTCCTGTCCCCTCTCTCCTCCAGCCACACCCGTCTGCGTACCTACGACACTTACGTTGGGATCGGCTGGCTGATCGCTGGTATGGACCAGGGACTGCTGGGAATGTGTGTCGGAGAGAGACGCATCGTCACTATGCCTCCGTCACTTGGATATGGCGAGAATGGAGACGGTGGGTGTTTACGAGTCCTTTCTTAATCTCTTCCAGTGGGCGTTTTAACACTAAGGAAGTCTTAAGTGTGTTCACAGTCCTTAAACAAAGACGTTCACGAGTAAAAAGCCTTCAGGAATTCCCAAGGCCTCGATGCTGCGGTGGAAAGCAACAGGTGCTGCAGTTGCACACTTGGAGCACATGGGAGCAGCACATCACACACATAGGCAGTGAAACCATACCATGTCACTTTTTTCACTCTTTCTCACTCTTCTTATGTATAGAGAATAGAGAGTTTCCTAGAGGTATTTTCATTTTCTCTAAAAAAAACAGCAAGGTTTTAGCTCATAAACTTTGACAAATTCGGTTTTCATGATTGTCTTTACTTTTACATCCATTTTCCAGCGCACCACACTTTCATTCAGTGGCATGCTGTTTGATTCAGAGACTCCTGTTAACTTGCTCACCAGATTTTAACCCATTCATGAAAGCAGGAAGAGTGTGTTTTTTAGATTAGTGACCAAAAAAGTCATTGTACATCTGTGATTCTGTCTTACCTCTTTCTCTAACCCTCCCTCTCTTTCCCTCTCTGTCTGTTTGTCCCATCTCTACACTCTCCCCCTTCTCTAATAGTAATATACTCTAATCTGTCTCCCATTTCCCCTCCCTCCTTTACTCTCCAGGCAGCGACATCCCAGGACAGGCGTCTCTGGTGTTCGACGTTGTGCTGCTGGACCTCCACAACCCCAGAGACGGGATCACAGTGACCAATCAGAAGGTGCCTGAGTCCTGCACCAGGAAGAGTGTCGCCGGAGACTTTGTACGCTACCACTACAACGGTTCACTCCTCGATGGAACGTTCTTCGACTCCAGGTGTGTGTGTGTGTGTGTTTTCTCTCATATTCATTATGTTTCTTAATAGTGCAGAATGGCTTAAGGGTGAAGCTTTGGATTATTCAATCTTTTTACCTGTTTTATGTCTGATATTCCTCAAGTATCCTGAGGGTGGCAGCATCTTTCCATGAACTAAATAGACAAGTTCTGAGAGATGACCTGAAACTTGAAAAACCACAACTGGAAACTTCCTGATTCCATTGTGTAATATCACAACTTCCTTTGCATAATATTGCAGTATCTTCTCTGGCCTGTTATTTTCAATTGCAAAAATGAAATGTTCAGAGTGCCATGTGACCAGGTATAAACATCAACTGCCAATTTGCATTTGCGAACAGATTTTTGTTTTAAACAAAAAGTACAGTCGAGACAAGGGTTCAAAGGGTGAATGTTCTCCTGTGAAACCCACAAGAGGAAGTGTCACTGTTATTTCCTTTTCCATCCTTTGTTTAGACAATTCACTAAGAGGGGGTGGGGGGTGGTGGTGGGGTTTGAGTTTGGTAGAAGATATGATTTGTGGAAGTTAGTTCTGAAGAAAAGGAAACGAAAATTATTAGAGTTATCTTTATAGACTTACCTTGCCTACCATGTGAGCACATGGTTCTCTTATACCTGGTTTGATCCTTTAGGGCCCTGGAAGTTTCCCATAGATTACTGAACACCAGCTGGACTTTCAATGCACATGTCTGATCGGCACACAAAGGGTGGTGATTTATAACCTCCATAACCTTGTGGAGTAAACCAATGTAGCCTCACTTGTTACTTTGCAAAAATTCTTCCAAACATTCTGTCTGAGCCTCAAGGATGTTCCCTTTGCACACAGATAAGACCCAGTCTGTTTTCCTCGGGGTCGCCTCCTCCCACTGACAGTTCCCAGCTTTTAAGAAAACCATAAATTAGCAAGAATCAGTGTTTACTTTCACCAAGTTAATTTGACTGTCTCTCACAACTGCTTTGAAATTCTGAAACTCAATAGATATTCATGTAACTCCTAACATACACACAAACACATGTGCTTGGGAGCAAGAATTTCTGAGTCTCTACTCTATAACTGAGTATGTACTGTGTATTGTAAGCAAATAGCAAACTTAGCAGATTGACTGTGATTGTTTCTGAAATGAAATGAATCATGTCCTATCATTTGTTGAATTACTGAACCCAGGATAAGCCAAACAGCTGTATGGTGCAGCTGAATAATGTTTGTCATAACGCTGTCTATTCTACAGCTACTCTCGTAATCGTACCTATGACACCTATGTGGGTCGGGGCTATGTGATCGCCGGCATGGACGAGGGTCTGATCGGAGTCTGCATCGGAGAGACGCGCACCATCACCATCCCCCCACACCTCGCCTATGGAGAGGAGGGCACAGGTGTGTGTGTGGAAAGTTTACATATTCTTGTGTGTACTAGCATTGTGATCCTTTCACATTTTATACTCCTTTGGGCTGCTGCCTTTTTGATATTGGATCCTTTTTTGTGTTTTTCTTGCCCTCTTCGTCTCAGGTTCTAAGATCCCAGGTTCGGCTGTGCTGGTGTTTGACGTTCACATCATAGACTTCCACAACCCATCGGACAATACTGAGGTCACCATCACTTACAAGCCGGAGGTCTGTGACAAGCAAACCAAGAAGGGAGACTTTGTCAAATATCACTACAACGCATCTCTGATGGACGGCTCGCCCATCGACTCAACGTGAGTAAAACTGCATGTCTGTGAGTTGTTGATCGGTCGGACCGGAGGGAAATGTCCCAGGAGACCGAAGAAACGTACAGAGAAATACTTTAAGAGATTTCCGCCAAAATTCAAGTAGCCGACCTCACCTCTTGGCACAAAATCACAGCAAACAAGCAAGGAGCATTTCGCAGAGAGACTAGCAGAGGAGAGCCGCCACTACCGGCACCTCAATGATTCAGTCTCCTCCAAACTTTTTCACGCAGCCATTCTCGTAGCGATCAAGTTCAAGTCGACTGCATTTTCCTCTGTGGGTTAAATACAATATATGGACCTTGTTCTATCTAGTGTCCTAATGATGTGCCCTGTGCAACCTGCTACACACGTATAAACAGGGGTTGCAAATTGGGACAGGGGTTGCAAATAAGCTCTGGTTAGAAACCCTCAAGCAATGCATGTGTTTCTTGTTTTTAACCTGTAACAATGTCTATTTGCATTGTCCCTGACAAATAAACAAATAAATGAATAAATATCTGGCACGCCCGCAAGTGCTGCACACAATGCAAACCACACAGTCGCAGTCCGCAAGTTCAACACAGTCTTTGCTGTTAAAGGTTGTACTTCCTCCCCACTCACCCTTCACCCCACCATCAGCTACCAGGCTGCCAGGCTGTTCATTTCCTCTGCAGGTGCAGTCTGTTGATTTTTCTCCATAAAAGGTTGTAGTCCTTTCTTGTTCTCCTCAGCTGACGGCGAGTCACAAGACCCGCTCCTCGTTGCGTCAGAAGGCCTTGAAGGCCTGCACACATCATGTAGGAGTGACACCAGTTTCACTCACACAAATATCTTACTATTTGAAGTTTCTGGAATCTGGATTTGGCACACTAACCCAATTTCCCCAAAGGGATTATTAAAAATATAATTAGATCTTTATGCATTCCTACCAAGCTATGGCTGCCTGACTCGTTTACAGCTGACCCATTCACTTGATGAAATGTCACCAGAGTGTTCTAGTGATGCCTAAACTCCTTTAATGTGCCATCACAAGTCGTCATCCTGACCGTGAGAAAGTGATCAGATGTTTACAAGGGAAGACGACCTTGTATCAAGCCTCCTGATGTAAATCACTTTGGGAAGACAGCTGAACAAACCTGTCCCATTCTCACTCGGGAAAACCAATGAATATGTAAAAAAAAAAAAGCATTTACTCAGTTATCTATCATCTGAAGGTTTGACATATTTATACAGGTGTGTTTATGTTGAGAACACACACACAATTTATGAAAAATGTGAACTTTATGCTAATTTATTTGTAAAACTGGTCTTACACTTCTTCTGTTTAACAGGATCTACAGGAGAAATAAGGAATAGGTTTTAAAGAGCACTATGAGAAGAAACATAATCTGTTGTGTCATGACAGGATGTTTGGTTGCTTCATAACAGATACTTCGATAAGAAACTGAAATGATACAATCATTGCTAATCTCTCTCTCTCTCTCTCTCTCTCTCTCTGTCATTCTCTCTCTATCTCACTTTATTTCAGGCATAATTATGGAAAGACATACAACATCGTCCTGGGAGCCAACCAGGTGGTGCCGGGGATGGAGGAGGGACTGAAGGACATGTGTGTGGGGGAGAGGAGACACCTTATCATCCCCCCTCACCTGGGCTATGGGGAGAGAGGAGTCAGTAAGTCACTCTCTCACACACACACACACACACACACACAAATACACATGGAGTATACTGTGATTGCGAGACTTGAGACACTTTCATCACACAAATACATGATGGCCAGATTGACAGCGGAGCAACAACACAACCTGAATTTGAATATATGAGTACTATCTCAACTCAACCCCAAAGATTTTGTGCAATAATAATACAGAATATATGTGGTTAAGGACATTAAAACAAAAACATCCATATAGCTCCATAAAGCTGAGATGGGTTCTTACTGATGAGGGGGACATGGGGTGTTAAGAGTAGTCTTATGTGTTTATTTCTTCCTCTGCTGGGCTCCTCTTTTCGTCTTGTGTTTGTCAAATATAGAATTCAAAAATAGGATTCCTCTCTTTTCTTGCACCTAGGCATGTATAAAATATGTGTAAATATGACCATGGGCAGCTGAAATGAACACAACCAGCAGGGGTGCTGCTGATCACTTTCCCTCGCTAGATGTCCATAGACATTCTTGCTCCCAGCTCGTTTGTGTGTGTGTGTGTGTGTGTGTGTGTGTGTGCGCTTGTGTGTTCTTGTCCCTGCTTTTTATCATAGTTTGTGTGGGGAGGGCAATGTATCCACCATTTTTAGTCAAGGTTCAACTAAAACCAAAATGGCAGAGAAGCGCAATTCTTGCTCAAAGTATAAAAATAATCTTTTAATTTGTTTCAACATTGCTCAAATTAAGGATGTCTTGTGTGTGTGTGTAGCTGATGAGGTTCCAGGTAGCGCTGTGCTGGTGTTTGACATTGAGCTGATGGAGATGGAGGAGGGGCTTCCTGAAGGCTACATGTTCATCTGGAACGAGGACGTCTCCCCCGACCTCTTCACTGAGATGGACAAGGACAACAACAAGCAGGTGGAGCCGTCTGAGGTACGCCTGCTTCCCCTCCTGATCCCTTGTTTCCATCTTCCATACAGCCATACTTTGAAATACCTGGATGTGCATCTGAACAACTTTCCCATTTGTGCCTTCTTCCATCTCTCTCCTCCATTTTCTCTCTTATCTTTTCCTCCCCTTCCTGTTTCCCCTTCCCTCCCTCCGCTCCCACAGTTCACCGACTACATCTTGCTGCAGGTGAACGAGGGCAAAGGTCGCCTGGCGCCCGGCTTCGATCCCTACCGCATCATCGACAACATGTTCTCCAACCAGGACCGCGACGGAGACGGAAAGATCACAGAGGCGGAGTTCAAACTCAAAGCAGACGAAGCTGCCACCCACGACGAGCTATGACGGGGTGCAAGACTTGGGTCAGGGAGTGGGGTGAGGGGTGCACGGGGAGGGAGAGGGGGAGTTAGAGGGTAGATTTTGTGGGTGGTATGGGGGTAACAGTAGAAGGAGATGGCACAGGGTTTTATGTGTACAGTAAGCCAAAAAGAAATGTGCTGAGAGGGATTTCTAATGTTGAAAACTGATGCGAGGATGCAGAATGAGATGAGAGTCAAAGGGCGTCTTGTCCTTTTAAGTATAGAGTCTGAGAAGAAAGTACGAAATCGAAGAAGAATGTAAGAATGACATTCAGAACTAAATGTTTAATGAAAAAAAAAAGAAAAAACACCTATTTTGAGGACATTGATGATGGTGATTGCCTTCTGTTTACCTCCTCTCACATCAAGTTCTTTATGTCTTTTGTGTCGTGTTATTTTTTGTGTGACATTTTTATATTGAAGGGTACAAAAGTGCTCGCATCTGAGAGAACAAATCAGTGCCTCACTCCATGCTCTCTGCGTTTGACACTCCTTGGGTCATTTGCCCCTCCGTCTAACTTTTATTGTTCTTAACATTTTGTGGTTGCGTGAAACTTTCATTCCACTTCATCGAGTCTCCAACTGTTTCTAAAAAGTCGTGACAGTCTCTTGGGTCTCACTTAGTCTCGTTACTCCAGACTATCAGTATATCACTCATTTATTTTAGTAGTGAAAACAAACAGGACAGATTGATCATTTAACATGAATTCCATATTTTCTCCAATCAGCTTTGTGCAAGTTGGGATAACATTTCATTCAGATGGTTTACAGCTGAAACTCACTACTGTTTTCACTTTTTATCTGTTCAGATGCCTTCTGTGTTTTCTGCTGTCAAAACCGACCTCCCACCTGACACTGAAACTCCCTAAATCCTGAAATATTATTGTGGCTATCTAGTTTTTAATTGCTAGTTTTTCTATCACTCGTCTTTGCCTCCACCCAAAACTCAACACCCGACCCCTGTTTAGGATTGTGTGTGTTTGTGTGTGTGTGTGTGTGTGTGTTTGTGAGAGAAAGAGAAAAGAGAGAGAGCGAGCGAGAGAGAGAGTAGGTTAGTGTGGTTTTTTTTTTTACTTTTTCATGCACGAGAATACTGAGGCTTGATGATAATGATGTCAACACAAAAGTTCCATTTGAATAAATGACCAGATCTACCTATATATGCTTTGATTGTGCCTGTTCTTTTCTTGAATGCATCTCTGTAGCACCTGTGTCTCCTGCCTGCTTCACTCCCCTGCCTGTCTGGTAGTAAACAGACTAGAGAGAGTTATCAATGACAGGCTGAGTCAGTCTCTTGCAGTTGAGTAGTGTTTATTGCGTGCACACGGAGACAATACAGTTCATCATAGCATCCCAAGGAGGAGAAAGTGATTTCTCCTTTTACACAGTGATACAAACAAGTTGATGTACATGAGCTAAACAGAGAAGTGATTATTTTTAATCATGCACTGTCTGGTTCTAACTGATTTCCAAGAACTGCTGACCTTTGAAATATACCTTGTCAGCAAATAATTACTAAATCAAGTTAACCAGCAGGAAGAAGTTGTTTTTAGGGACAGTTACAACTGTGTCAGCAAAAACGTTATAGGAGAAGTTAAAACAGTCAGTAGAAAGGTCACTTATGGGGCTATTTCATTAAATGTTATCAAAATATTACATTAGATATTAGTAAACTATGCATTATATATAGCAATTTTCGGTAACACTTTATTTGAAGGGGGGTGAATAAAGCTGACATAACACTGTCATAACTATGTCATGACAACTGACATGAACATGAATTAGACGTCATTAAGTGTCATTCGGTTGAGAATGTCACTTTCAATGCAAAGTTGACACTGTTCTAGATGTCTGCATTGAAAGTGACATTATCAACCGAATGACACTTAATGACAACAGTCGTAAACATTCATAACGTCTAATTCATATTCATGTCAGTTGTCATGTCATAGTTATGACAGTGTTATGTCAGCCTTATTCACCCCCCTTCAAATAAAGTGTTACCCAATTTTCTCTAACAGCCGGTGACAGTGAGGAGGGATCGGATCTGTCTAACTGAAAACCTGCTTTTTTTTCTTTTTTCTGTCATTTGACTCTCTATTGGGTAAAGCGACTCATCTTTTATGTGCTTTTATTACAACTTGTTTCTGAGTCAATGTCACTGTTTCTGAGGATGAAATGTAAAATGTGTAGGATAATCATCTGGACTCCAGCCTGTTGGACTTCAAATAGCCCAGAGATGGAGCTCAATCTGCCACTGATTAAGCTGCGATGGTTGAGTCACTCTTGTCTCATGAGCAGACATGGTTTTAACAAATAAAAAGTAGGTCCGAACACAGAAATATGCTCCACCAAAAGTCTGCAAATTCTGTGCACCAAGACCAATTCAGGATGAAACACTGTTTGTTTATACAGAATGAACTTATGTTGGAGTTTATTTCTGTGTCTGGGCCTACTTGGGTCTCCAGAGTCTGGCATTGTAAGAGTCCTGCTATCAGCCTACCCACTCCACTGGAAGCACTCTCACTCAAATTCCCTAAGTGTCACTAACCTGCAACTCTGTACCCCGACCCGGGACAACAGCTTTTATACCCTTCGCTGGGCCCTCACCAACAATGTCAATTATCACTAATCACTTCCAGTACATAACATATGTTGTGGATACAAGTTTCTAGATAGATAGATATAAGATAGATATAATTGTATTAATGTGGCACTCCTCAACAAACAAGTCAAACAAAGCAACAAACACAATAACCCCCCAAAAAAAGGAAGTTGAGGACCACTCATCAAGAGTTACGAGACACAGGCTAAAAACAATACACATAAAAAAGATACTAGAATATATATATACATATGTATATACATACATACACACAAATATACACACACATAAGTACATACATTCGTACAGATACATTGATACACATATACATACATACACACACACACGAAAAAAATAAAATAAAATAAAATAAAGGTCATATTACACACACATAAACACAAAGGATATAAAACAATCTTAATATTGCATTATAAAATTTAGACACATGAATGAATGTCTTCTGTTGAGAATGAGGTGGCAAGCTTTGGCACATTCATGGATACAATATTTACCAGCTAAAACTACACACAATTTATTTAAATCATCATACTCATTAAAATTTGCAACATGGTTTGAAAGTTGAAAAATTGATTCAGAACGAATGTCTGTAGTTCACAGTGTAAGAGTACATGGGCTTCTGATTCAATAGAAGCATTATTACACAGGGCACAGAACCGTCTATCAGCTGGGTGTTTGTGTACCTACCAGTTTCTAAAGGTGCAACTCCACATCTGAATTTAGCAAAGGCGCTTCTGTGCTGCCTTGATAAGATACTTTGTACATATGGTTCTGTATCAAAAGCACTTTTAAATAGGCAATAAGTGCGCAGTTTGTTACCCTCAGGTTTATTTATTAACTGAAACCATTTCTGTTCATCACTCTCTGATACTGCAATGTCAAAATTCTTTAAGTCATTTCTTGAATAGACTCTATCTGTGCGGGCAAGGTGGGACATATGCAAGGAGCTAAAAAAAGTTCTCACAGTGTACATATAATTTTTTACATTAGTCAATTGGGAACCCCACAGAAACACACGTTTACGGAGTCGACTATCAGGCATGCTACAAAGCCTCTGCCAATTCTTAAAAAAACATGACCACTGGCGTTGCCATAGAGTTTTCCAACCCATATCACCCTGTATGGCAGCAGTTGGGGTGTATTTACCAACTCCTATGTAAAATCTGCATGCTCGGTTAAAGACGGTATTAACATTTCTAGGTCAAACATTTAGATTAGCTTTCTCAGCAGATGAAGGCTGGCAGATGAAGTCATTCTGCCACAAGTTAACCACAAGCTGTTCCATTTCCTCTGTGGGTGTACTCATGTCTTCCTTTCAAGAAGTTTATTGTCTTCCATAAGCAGTGTTTTGCTTGGTCACCCAGACTGAAGTCTCACTCCAACCTTATTCACTTTTACCCTGACAGTGAAGTGACCAAGGCCTTTCAACCTAGCTTGTGCCCTCGAGCCAAATGTAGGGAGGTCACCCCTGTTTCAACTTGGTTCTTGTAAATGAGAACCTTTAGAAAACTAATTCTACCATAATTAGTCAGCTACTTCGCTCTTCTCATTCGATGGCCCCCCCTGAACTCTGTTGATGGTTTTTACGCACAAGTAATTTTGGTCTGGGGAATTAACACTCAGACTCAGGATGATTTGACTACACTACCATTTCACTTGTGTGCAGAGCTGAGGAGGGCGAACACTTGCCTACACAGGAAACTGCACTTCTTGTAACTTGCGGTTGACACACACAAGAGTATAAAATAAGTAAGAGTATATTTTAATTTACTTTTAATTTACTTTTTTAATTCATCTCCCTCTCTTTCACCATCTTCCCGGGGGGAATCGCCTCCTCCTCTCTCTCCCTACTCCCCCTGTGGGAGAAAAACCTTCAGTTGGGCCAGATGTCTTCAGGTCCTCAACCACACTTCTTCATTACCATTAATTAAATAATTCAGACAAATTCAGTAGAGTTCAATATAAGATAGGTTTACCGCAAAATCACAAAGGGTACATGTAAACCAAGCTGATCCATGGAGCAACTGGCTTTATTTCAAAATACATCTTCTTTTATGCCCTTTTACATTCTCCTCCCATTATGGGCTTTAGTGGTGAGTTTACCTCATACCGGTCTTCCCTTAAACTTTCATCTTCTTTGATACACCATTGTTTACCTATCACAGGGTTTTCTTATCGTTCACCTTAATTAACGGTGTCTACTCCCTCAACCATCTCTGTGTCTAGAATGGTCAGGTGGAGATAAAATATTTCCAGTTTAAACAAGGACCAATTAAACTAGCCACTGTCTTATCTGTTTCAGGTCAGGTCAAAGGCATGAGAGATGTGCTGAACAGCAGTTTGTAAATTTCCACACAGAGATGAGCTTCTCATAATAGGATTAAAGACATAAAATAGTATTCTTAAAAATAATAACTTTATACAAACGAATGTCATCATATAACTAATATGTGAAGGGTCTGACAAAGGATTCACATCTTCAGGTCCTTTTTCCACCTTCTGACCCCCCCTCACATCATGGTCCACCTAGACAGATGATCTGCTTCAAATCATTAAATGCAAATATGTGCAAATATATATATTTCTGTTTGATTATATTGGTCAAGTATAGATTATGCATTGATTATGGAAATAACATACTTTCCTTTAAAGGTGAAGATAACATAACCCAATGCTATAAAATGGCACATAAATTTCCCACACCCCTCTAGCCTCTCCTCTCCTCTGCCATCGCCCGACACCACCGGAGCTGACATGGTGTAGGCTTCCAGTCAAGCCCTTGTGCAAAGCCCTCTGTGTGGCCTGAAACTTGCCTGTACAAGCTGCTTCTATTCCCCCCCCCCCCCCCCCCCCCATCACAACCAACGAAAGCGAGAACAAGAAACCACACGGTTGAACTGAACTGGTAATACATATCGACTGAGTCAACACGTACTGGAAAAAATGTCACACTTGTCTTAACATGAGGTAAATCTTGTGTGTGGTGCATGAGACTCATTTGTGTGTAAATCCTTCACAAAGTTCAGTATGAAGATATGTGTGTGTGTTTTATGCATGACATGTGAAACCTGTTTTGTGTGTAACCTGGACAGTATAAGAAACTGGAGAAGTTAATGTACGGGGCCTTTTTGGACAACTGCAGTGGAGCTCTTTGTCTCTCCGTAGAAAGATAATATTTTCTTAAATTCTTGCTAGTGTTAGTAGAGCAGAGCTCAAAAAAGCCATTTTACTGTAATTTCGAAGGCTTTTTATACTGCCCAGGCTCAAGAAGTTACACAGAAAAGTAATTTTTTTTTTTTTTATCCAAACTTCACACAAACTTTATGCAAATGAGTTACACACAAACAGTCACACACCTCACACACACCTTACCTCACATGGAACTTCAGTCTTTTGGCCACAAGTGTGTGTTTTCTCCCACAGCGTGTCCATTCAGTTCAAGTTTATTACAGTTCAGTCTCTTTTTTATGATAATTCAGTGCAATGTTTATGTTCATTAATCTTGCTTTTGTCGTCTGTAATGAATAATAAGGGGTGAATTTGAAGCAGCTGTGCAAGAAGCGTTTCAGATTACAAAGAGAGCATGCACCAGGCGCAGCAGAAGAGAAGAGGAGAGGAGAGGAGAGGAGAGAAGAGAAGAGAAGAGAAGAGAAGAGAAGAGAAGAGAAGAGAAGACTAGAGAAGACTAGAGAAGAGAAGAGAAGAGATTTTGTAGAGGGCCTGTTGCTTGTAGACTGGAAGCCTTACACCATGTTAGGCTTGGTGGCATCAATCCCACTTTCTCCAACAGCAGCTCTATTCATTTGTCATTCTTCTCAGCTGACAGAGGGTCACTGTCCTCCTTGTCGTGCAGTTTGTTCGACAGCTGCACTCTCGTTTGAAGCCCTACTGCGAGGCCGAGGATGACCTCTGGGTATATTTAGGGTATACAGAGTAAGAAGGGCTCTTAGGAGAAACCCAGAGCATCAGTGTAATTGGGTGTTTCCCATGGATGATGTTCTGCTCAGACAGGAAGAATCAGGCGTGGACCACAGAGTAGCTTTCTTAATGCAGGTTTAATATGGCCGGTTTAATTCAGTGTCACAGACAAGCATGTAACAATGAAATGACAAAAAGGAGTAGGGGAAGGCCAGTTATATAGATCAGAGTAAGCAACCTCTGTTCCCTCTCTCAGTTCCAAAGTACATACCTTAACCTTACATGGTGCCGAAACACATATGGATAATATAAGCAATGATCCTCAGGTAAGACGGTCTAACATCGACAATGTTCCAGACGTGCTGGCTCCATGTCCACACGCCAGAAAACTCATGTTCGTACATGGATATATGCATACATGAATGTAAAAATATAATATCAATCAGATTATTAGCCTGATAGGGAATATGAGGGAAATGTGCTTGTAGTAACGACATGGTGACGAGGGTGTGCAGGGGAAGTAAATGAAAATGATCAAAGACCTTGAAAAGATCTTGTTCAACAAATCAAAATGCCGACTGATGATAAATTACCCAAGGAGTCCTCCAGGCTGGTGGGAAACATGAGAGAGCACAATTAAATTCATAAGAAAATTATATTGGAAAGGAATTATAATATATCTTCAAAACTTTTTTCAGTAACACTTTAGATTAGGGAACACATATTAACTATTAATAAGCTGCTTATTAACATGCATATTAGTAGTGTATTGGTTCATTATTAGTCATTGCAAACCACTTATTAGCACCTTATTCTGCATCATATTCTACAAGTATAGCCCATAAACTATGAGTTTTCCCTCAATAGCCTCCTAATTACTGCTTATAGCAGTCAATAAGGCTTTTAGTGTGCTTTGTTTAGTATGGGGCTTATAAGGTGCTAATATTCTTATTGAGATAAATTATTAAACTATTGAGGGAAAACCCATAGTTAGAGTTATGTGTTCCCTAATGTAAAGTGTTACCCTTTTTTCAACAAACTATGGACTGTCATGGCATTTTCATGACTAATTTTAGGCTACTTGGTTTAGGCTTGAGTTAAAATCAACCTTTTGCTGTTTTTAGGATTGTGCATTGCAGTGTCAGTCGGTCGCTCTGTTCACCACTTTTGGTCACGTGGGTGAAAGTGTGCCGCAGGGAGTTCAATTGCGGGAGACCCGAGTTCGATTCCCGGCAGGGACGCTTCCACAAAATTCAATGTCGCGAGGCTGGTCGACTCTCAGTCTTGTTCAGGAATATCTCTGTGTCCTTGTTTACATATGGATATCAAAGAAGAAGACACATTTTGATTAAAATTTCATAATTTATTTGCGTCACTTAGGCTACTTTACCCATAAAACTAACGGTTAAGTCAACCCTAGGGTTGGCGAAAGTGCCGTCAAATAAGTGAAGAGGAAGTTACATCATTTCAGCCTTTGGGGGATGGTTGGATAATATCTGATATTGATAACTTGTTGTTTTTTCATGTTAGATGGGGTCCACCAAGCTGAACCTGTCCATCCCGTCACTCAAAGTAGATTTGGAAAACAAACAAACCAACTTGATTTTTACTATTAAATGCACACACACAACGTAGGCCTAACATTACCGTGACGGGTGGAACAAGAGTGGCTTCGATGTCTGAAATGAATTTCTGAGAGGATTTACACCTCTATGTTGTGAAATATTAAAAACTATGCCTGCTTGTGATGACAGCTTTATGAATGTGGAAAGGAGGAGGAGCCAGCTGGCCTGCCGCCGCCTTTCGCTTCATGCTGCTTGTAGTGCAGAGCAGGTGCAGACAGAGGAGAGGAGACACATGGAGACTTCTGCGACACTGGAAAAAAGTTATTTTACTTTTCTGGAGATACCTTGAATTGGATGCAAGGACATCTACAAATCAACCATATAACGGCATCTCCTCTACCGACGTGAACTAATGTTGCGCTGTACTGTGTGTTCACCTCTAACGGAAATAACATGACGAACGACGAATAAGTTTTTGGACAGAACTTCCTGCCTGAAAGTAATTTCTGTGCTGCACAGCGGTGACTGTCGTCATGGGCTACCACGGCATTGCCTGCCAGGTGGGTGGATTTGCTTTATAGTCGTAATTGTGCTCTTCCAAATTGTTTTTGAGGCTTGATTTAAGCAATAATAAACTACGAGAAGCGCGCCGACCACAGGCAAAGCAGGTGTAAACAAGACGCGGTGGCTGGGCCATTTATTTGGTGGGAATGATTCAGACCATTAAGTCTATGGTTCATCTGGGGACAATTGTACCCTTTTTGGTTACACTCTCTAGTGTGTGTGTGTGTGTGTGTGTGTGTGTGTGTGTGTGTGTGTGTGTGTGTGACATGTGCGCTTCTTTCTCCCTTTGTTCAATTCTGCTTATAGCCTATGACATTTGCTGATAAATATGAGTGCAAAAGTTCTCACAAGTTCTATAGCCAGTGGTTCTTAATCCTGGTACTGGTGGTTTTCTATTGTACCAGCTAGGTAATTGCTAGCCTCAACAGAGACTAAGATTGATTGGTTTTTATCGATTCTGATATCTGTAGCTACTATCAATTAGTCTCAGTCGCGGAGGGTCTAAAACACTGGGAGCTCCCTTTATAGCGAACCTACTTCTCCATACATATAACAATTAAACATATAATGAAAGGCACAAGTGGCTTTCAGGGTGTAGAGAAAACTACGTTGGAAACAGCTAACTTGCTCAACGCGCATTTTTGAGTGAGCAGCAAGTTATTTGATTGGTCTTCATGCCGCCGTATTGTTCTGTTGAGGAAGTCAGAAGTCAGACTGGAGTTTCCAAGAGTATGGTCTTCTCTATGTGTGGAGCATTGTACAGAGCGAGAGGGTCTCACCAACTAGACTGCTGCTCTTCTTGGGTAGTGCAGTCACATTTATACAGTGAAACAAACAAGAGCATCGCCTGACCGCCTGACCTTGAGACAGAGAGATAATTTCTAACGCTGAACAACACTGAATTGTGCTTCATATGTTTACAACCCGCACTGGTGCACTGAACAAAACTGGAGCAGCCAAGGACAGCATGTGAATGCTTGAGTTTCCCTTGGAGATGTATCCCTACCCCCCTGCTGTGTGGTTAGCATATCTATGGGGAGCATGGAATTAGCTATTGTCCTATTCTCCTTTTTAGTCAAAAGGGTAGTACAACCCCCAACACCCTGATCGACCTGCTATGGAACCAATGTAAGACCCTAAATACCCTTCTCTAGGTTTGCTACTCTAATAGAATGTAAGAAGAGAAAACTTGCATACAGTGGTTTATTCTCTTCAAGGCTCTTCTCTCAAACTATGAAGAACAATAATAAAAAATGCAAAAATCTCAAAAATGAAAAAGAACCTCAAAATGTTTAAAAAGAAAAAGAAGCCTTTCCTAATGCATTAATTCAGAGCTGAGGGCATATTCAGGCTCAGTCAGTCAGTCAGGTAATGGTTAGTGAGATGTCGCTTTGTGAGACCCTCTAGAGTGTCTTTGACTAAGAGAGATGGTACCATACATATGCAAATTCATTCTCATTCATAAATTCGGTTGTCACTATTTATTTTGCACCGAGCCCCACTCCCGTTAATTTACATACACCCACGTCTTCCGTTGCCCTATAAACTTCATGGTTAGGTAACGTTAAGTGACGCAAGTGGAATTATTTAACTGATAACCTCTCCACTTTCCACTATCTAATAAAGGCAAAAAAAAATCTTTTCTACCTCTTAGTCTTCTCCTTTTGTCTTTGTCATAGTTTTTTCCCTCTGATTGGCCTCATTAGGTATTGCTGTGGAGGATTCAGTGTGCAACCAGCGGCTTAAGACTCGTCTCTTTACCTTGTATTTGGGATCCGTCCCTGAACCAGATGGATGTGGGTCTGGGTTAGGGCTGAACGATTTTGAAAAAATATCTAATTGCGATTATTTTGACTGATATTGCAATTGCGATATGATTTGCGATATTAGAGGGAATGATAATTTTTACATCATTCTCATTTTCATTGAAAAACGTATTAAAATGATTATGGTGTGATTTTTGCGGGGATCTGTACCAAACAAAGATGTTTTCTTAAGTCTGTAGAATATGATGTGTAGGCCAGGACGTCTCTGCAGCACAACAATATTTAATTTAAAATGGTATTTTGACACACATTTCGCCTTTAACAAATATTGCGCCTCCTGCGATTTGAAAATTGCAGTAGGCCATATTGCGATTTCGATAAAATTTTGATTAATTGTTCAGCCCTAGTCTGGGTCACATCCAGCTATCCTCACACCTTGAATCTTGGCTCATTTAAATGGCCACAGAATGTTCTGTGTTTTATTCAATATCTGTGTAGCTGATGTACTATAGTTTGTTTATTTTGTATTTTTTTCTATTGTAGGTCTGCAATGTAAAATTTCGCAGTGTCCCTGAGTTCAAGAAACACATGCACACGAAGGTGCATCAGCAGGTGGGCATAAAACTGCACTTGTTTAAAGGATAATTCCAGTTATTTCCAGTCTGGGCCTTGTTTGCCTAGTTTTTACCATCATGCCATTTCTGGTCCAAATGTGTCCGTTTCTTCACTGTAGAGCTTATGGACCTCTAGTTCTCAGGGAGCAGTCTAACCCAGAAGCACCCAACACATGTCCTTTTCAACACAATAACACTCACACTGCAATGTTTGCGATTTTCTGATTGTCCATGGCCTGAAACTTGTGTAAGGGAGGTTAGCAATAGCAAATATTTATATAAATATTAAAATATATAATTATTCTAATTAGCAAATAGGTTAGCAAATATTAAAATATTGAATGGAATAGAGTGAATCATGCCTTTTTAAAAGGGAACATTGAGTGTGTTTGAGCCCAGCAGGTGGTCTGAACCATATGGGGAATCATTAGCATGCCAATGTACAGGAAGTACAATCAGGGAGGAATATACAGATCTTCTTAATAATGTAACCAGAGAGTATGTGAGATGGTGTCAGCAAACTTTTCCATAATGGGACAAAACATGACATGGATGCTATTTTGGAAGAGGGATCCTTCGATATGAAGAGGTCCCATCTCAGCTTTGGTCTATGTTATAGTAACATCTTAATGTTTCTTATAACGGGTGATCTGTATAAGTTGAAGTAATGAAATTTGCTTTTTACGATATGACCTGAATGTGGCAGAAGACTGACAGACATCACAGTAAACATGGAAGTGTGTGAGCTTAACAATGCCAAAAACTATCAAACAGACTACTATAACTGAAATGTTGTGCGGTAATAGTTTAATCATTGCTATTTAAAGACGTGGAACAGCAGTAGTGTGTTGTGTTGAAAAGCTTTTTTGGTAACTTGCTTGTTGGGTTTCCATTGGCCCAGTTGGAGAGGTACAGTAGGTAAAGCTCTACAGTGAAGTAACTGACACAATTCTTATCAGAATCAATCTGTATTCTATGATGGAAAAAGCAAGGAAAATAAGGCCCCACTGATTTGAGATCCTGGCACAAAAACTTTGTTTCTGTGCTGCTCAGCAGTGAGTTTACAGTAACCTTATCGTACTTTGTTTTCCTCCTGTGATATCAAGATAGGATTTATTGGGGTTTCACTTTTTGACCTAATGGTAGCTGCATAATTGAAAGTTTTACTGTGACATTTGTATACTATCCCTCTAAAATGTATTATCAGATTACTAAAGGCCTGTTTCCTGAGAGATGGGTGGGGCATTCCACACAGGACAATGGAGTGAAAGTGTTGAAAATCAATTTAGTATACTTTAGTGTGAGTGACCCCTTAATTGAAAAGGCACTTTCTGAATTGTCCAGCTGTGGTAAACGTCACCCATATGGTACCCCAGAAGATCAAACCAAAGAATTATTTGCAATCACCAATCAACTCTGGTTACTATGTTTGCAGTGGCATAAATAAACCACTTCTACATCTATCCATCTATGTTCTTTACCCACAGCAAATGACAGAAGTCTTCCAGAAAGGTAGTGTTTTCCCCTTTCCATTTGTGCACATTCATCTCTTTGTGTTTAGTGCATGAGGACGTATCTCCTAGTCGGACTTAATGTTGTGTTCAGTTGTGGTCTCTTCTGTCTTCCTGTTTTCCATCTTAACTTGAAACATCATTTCTCTTTTCCCCGCTTTTAGATGTGTTCAAGGATCCAGGTAAGCTCGTTTCTTCCCTCTCGACTTGTTCTGTCAGTGTTGGTTTGGACTTAGCTGATTCAACGAGGTAACAAAGCAAGGTGTTTAAGTCAAAGCTCATTTATAATCTTTTATCTGTCTGACTTGATTGCTCTACAGGCTACTTTCCCCGCATTGTTGTTTTGGATCGGTTTTCCAAACGTGACCTCCAAAACCCCATCATAGGTCAGTAAAGTGTGTATATGTGCGCATAATGATACAGATCTGTAATGTCAAAAAATATATTGCAAGGAAATGGTGTCCATCCAAATTATTGATGATGGGGAAAAATGTGATTGACATGCCTAAGTTAATTTCTTTGAATGGAAATGATAACACACAGAAATAAAATCTAAGGGCTTCATAAAAACAACAATAAAGCAACAATAGTTGTAAGTGACAAGTAAAGAAAATTAAATGATTTCAATTAGCTCTGATGCAGAAAAATGAAAACTTGGGCAAAATGAGTGTGGTAGAGGGTGGGAGGGTGTCTCAGTGTTGTTTTCTACTGGATGATGGTGTGACACCACTGGTGAAGCGTAGGGAAGTTGAGTGTTAGTTGTCACAGGAGGAGCATGGTCAGCTTCGCCTAGCTTTACCACTGAAGTCTTGGCAGACAAACTTTGTTCCTTTTTACATCAATGTTTTCCTCATTCACTGAACCTTCTACTAAATAAGCTATCATGTCAAGACAGTTTCCCCTTTCTTGGCCGGCCTGCCTGGTGTAGAAGTGATAGTTGCAGGCCTGGTGGTCCTCTAACCCTTTGCAAGTCTGGATTACAGATTTCTTGAAAATGCACAACATTCAAAAAATAGGGCCAACCTACTTGATTCCTGAATAGAGTGGTGGTCATGTGATTGATTGATTTATTTTTACCTTATTTATTGTAGTCCTTGGTATATGATAATGCTGTGGAACAAGTTTGTTGTTCTATGTCTCCTGATCCTTTTTTAGTCGGTGACGAGCAGCGCTGTAACGACTCATTCTGTGGCATCATCGGTTAACTTTCTTTTGACGTAGACATACAATGCCCAAATGTGGCATTACTTTCCAAGGTGGGACAGCTAGGAGCTATAATATGGTGGAGTTTGAAGTGTGCCAAAGCTTCTTTGAGTTGGACTTGGTGTACATGTCTTGCCCTTGCAACCGACTACAAAGTTTTGACCTCAAAAGCACCAAAACATAGGATTTAAGATAAAGATAAGATAAGATATCACTTTATTAATCCCCTTGGGGAAATTCGTCCTTTGGCTTTATTACAAAACCCTCTCCTAGTCAACTCTGTACACATGCTGTGTGTATATACCACTCTCCTCCAAACCTATGTAGGAACATCCGATCAGGACTGAAACAGTCCTTTTTACTTGTCACATATAGGGCATTTGGCAATTACTATATATCAACTGTACATCAATAGTGTCATATCAATAAAGCCTCATTGATTCGAATAAAGCTCCTTTGAGTTGACATCTGGGCATTGGAACGAAGTCAGGAAAGGGACAGGATGTTGAGATGGGGTCAGGAATAGGACAAGGGTTTTCTACCATATTTCTCCGGATCAGATGCTTCTGCTGTATTTTTCCATTACAGCTTCTTTGGGACAATACACTACCAGTAAAAAGTGTGGACACACACTTTTTTCTTTATTTTTACAATTTTTCACTTTTTAGAATAATAGTAAAGACATCAAAACTATGAAATAACACAAATGGAATTATGCAGTGACCAAAAAATCAATCATGTTAAATCAAAACATATATTTTAGATTCTTTAAAGTAGCCACCCTTTGCCTTGATGGAAACCCAAAGGCTTTGGAAAGAAATTCATACATAAATCAACTCACTATTTATATTTGTTTAAGAAACAAATTTCAAGCATTTAAGCATAAGCCTTTAGATCAAAATGGCTTTAAGAGAATGAAAAACATAGTACATTCAATCAGGTGTGTCCAAACTTTTGACTGGTAGTGTAGTTCATTACCTCATTCTAATCTGTGCGAACTGGATTTGAAGTGTCCTCAAATCCATCATCAGGAATCTTGTAATTGTCATTGTAATTACATAAGTTATATGAAGCCACTGGCTGAAACCCAGCTCACACTACGGTACCTTATCTGGAGGAGAATTATGTGTCACCAAACTACTATATGTCATGATGTAAGCATCATGTTATTGTCATGCCTGATTTAGACCAGGCAGGGAAAATTCAAAATTACTGTTAGCAAACTATAACTTCTAGAGGTGCTGACTCGGGGTTCAGATGGTCATAATCTTATGTTGGGGTCATTCTCATTAGTAGCCAATGTAATGAGCCAGGAGAACCACTAGTGACACAGTATGAAAATGTATGAAAGGTACATGCTGTTTTAGAGTAATTTCCCTTTTATTTTGTATTTTGCTTCCTCCTAGGCCTGTCTCTGTTGACTCTGTGTTTTAGTCCAGAAGTGCCGAACATGTTCTACCTGTGCCACGTGTGTGAGGAGAAGTGTTCACAGGAACAGATACTGTGCCACCTCTTCTCTGCTGACCATTACAGCAACTACTATGTAAGTGTTGGACATCATTCACTTAGAGATTCTGTGTGGAGTTTGGGAATGCATCACTATGTTTGTTTGTGTTTTTGTGTTTGGATTTTAGAACTACACAGACCCCAATGTGTTGCGTTTCTCCTGGCTTCCCAGCATGGATATGAGGCGCATTCTGAGGCCCGAGGCCCTCAAGGACACGCGGGATAGAGGGGCTGAACAGCTACAGGTTTGTATCTGGAGGTGTGGAATCACAGAGTGGACTTTGCAACAAATGTATTTTGAGAAGTTTAGATATTTATTTTATATATTCATACCTATGTTGGGGAAGTCAATGATTAATTGCAGGTACCAGATCACTAGAACAGGAGGAAGGGGCAATTTCACCAGAGCAGGTTAAGAATTCCAAACATGCGTAAAGGTGTTATCCAGTGAAAACAATGTTGTTCACATTACTTCATGTGAAAAACATTACATTAAGTCCATGTAATGTATCCAAGTTGAAAGTAGATAAAAACAAAAATAAGTGTCCTGTCTCCCTCAAGTCTGTGATTCTTCTCCTGCTTGTCTTTATGGATTGCACATTGATGGAAATAGGATGAGACCCTTTTAAATTATAGGGGCTGTTATGTGTTTTCCTCACATTTTGTCTGTGTGCAGATGTTGGACTTGCCTGAAAAACTGTTTGCGGCGGTTGAAGCAAGCAGCTACTCAGAAGGTACATGGTGGTCACATGATTTCTCTTTCTTGTGTAATATTTGTTCTGTATAGTGAAAATAACCTGATGATCCTTCTCCTAGCGATGCACACGCTCAATGAAAATGAAAAGCTTCTCCAGCTGCTCAGAGGTCAGTTGATGTTTTCATCCTTCTCTTTCTTCTCACTAATCTGGTTTCTGCTAACGAGTTAGCCAGGACTGATCTTTGTTGAGTTTGATGTACCCCTTTACCAAAATTGGTGACTCATTTCTCACCCTATTACCTGCAGTCAGAGAGAACTTGTTGGGTAGGATGTATGCACTTACACTGCTGTCTGTTGTTCTAGCTGGCAAGACAGAGAGGAGGACGATACAAACATACCAGAGAGATCCCAAAAGGAAGCATCCACTTCTCGGTCAGTAGATGAACCTTAAAATGACACTTGATGATATTTTAACCAATAGACATAATACTTTTTTGCATCTTCTGAATTATAGCAAAGGCACAACATTTAAGACACTACACTACACTCTGTACAGTAGATGTTTATAAAATATGAGCTGATGGGGGGGGGGGGGCATAAGAACATTTCAAGTTAGACCAGGAGACATGAGGAAGGGAGAAATTGCAATCAATACTGTGATGGATATATGAATATAAACATTTACATTAGAATCAATTTATAGGAAAATGTTTACTGTCTCAGACTTTCCTCTGTCATTGCTCTACAGTGAGTCTGTAGTGTCAGGGCCAGAGTTGAGTTGATCCAAGGAAGTGGATTTTACTATTCCAAGACATGAAACGCAGAGAACCTGATTAGACAACTCTAGTCTCACTTGTGCTGGAGAGTTTGTGTAATTGTTAGACCTCCTCAGCTTTCCTTTGTGGGCCAAGTATTGTTCCACGTGTTGCATCCTCTGATCTCTGAACCTTGTCCCTGCAGGTTTGCAGCACCTAGTGGAATGTATTTGTGCTGAGCAGACTGAGAAACGGTACTACCTCTGCACCCTCTGCCACCTAACTCTGGCCACCCACAAGATCATCAAACATCTCCTCAGCTTTGACCACATCTTTTGTTACTTTGTAAGTAGCTATGACACTACATACGTTAGGTAATGGCATTTTGATGTGTAAAATCTAAGACTGAGTAATTGGAACGTATTCATAAATATACCATTGCAGTGATGCTGTGGAGGAGTCAGATTACTGTTGCCCTATTCTGAGCGGTGGTACACTGATAATTCCCACATTACATACCATAATGTGTCGAAACGTTTGTAATATTGAATTTTTTTCATTTTTTTCGTTTGTTTGGGAAAATGTGATAATATTCTGACTTAAACAGGCGAGCAGTAGTGTGGTGTTATTTCCTAATATGCAAATGTTGTAGTGAATGTCTGTGTTTATTAATTAGAAAACGTTAAAATGTGACTGTCAGCCCTTAAAATCACAATAACCCTGCCAGTGTGTTTAATGAATAACCACTTCTATCTGCAAACACAGATGCACACACATTTTCCACATTGAGATTTTGATGTATCCACTTAGTTACTTACATGTGTTTACTTAAGTAAGTGAATGAAATGGAACAGCATTAACAGCGTAACCTAACCATATTGTAATTGTTATTTAGTAAATGGTTTCTTGACCTCCTTCCATGGTCTTGAAGCAGTTTTATTTATTTTATTTCAATAATGGAGTAATTATTGAAATAGTTTAATTGACGTCAGTTTTAATTTGTGCAGAACGCGTGGCACCCCTCTACTCTGCTGTCGAAGGAATGCTACACGAATTACACCAGCTTCTTCATCTTCATGATGCTTGATTTTGCAAAGCAGACAGAGGAAATCCATGGAGCCTTTACTGATATAAAGGTAACATTAAGCAGCTAAACTCCAGAAGAAAAAAACCATTGGACGCTTTTTTTTCTGCAACAATTTCACTGTTCTCAAGTTGATGTTTTGGTGCATATTGAAGTGAAACTGTATGGCTTTCTGTTAAAGCAAGTGACTCTGGACCCTGCCTTGTTCACATCAGTGGATATTTCTTGCTATGCAGAGGGTGGGTCTCTATTTTTTATGTTTCATTTATATAATATTTTTCTAAATGTACTATACCCCTAGGGGCATCCAGAATGTGGAGGTTTTACTTATTGATTCTATGGTGTGTTTTTTTTAGCATTGAATAAACTGGAATCCATCAGGAAGGAACGCAATGAGAGCAGTTTGATTACGAGCATCAAACCAGGGAACAAACTTGGTAAGTGCTGGTTCAGTGTACCCAACTGACCAACTGACCAACTGACCAGGGGCTCATTAGCTGACTGGATTATATAACAGACAGGGTTCGAAATAACAATCTGCCCTGCGTGAAATGCTGGCAAAATTTGTCTTTGGTGGATAAATCGCTAAGGGTCACCTGCTGCACCGGCCGATAACTTCTTCAGAGGATAACATTTGAGTGTCTTGGTTATATACAGTCTTTGGTCTTTGCCTCAAACTTTGTCGCTGCAAATCAAAGCAAAGCAATGATGGCTCTGTATCAAACAGGCTCCTGATTGGCTGTCTGTTACGCTGCTCTACACAAAGCCTCAGGGAAATGTAGGCTATGGTTCTGTGCCTGCAGCCCAGGCAATAAAAAAACAACACAATTGGAAAAGAGGAAGATTGAAGTTGAATGCTCGATTTTATGCTCTGATTGAGGGAGAGTAGCTGGTATTAGGACAATCTGCCAAAGATTATTAAGACACTGGAAATCTGTAAGATGCTGAAATTGGGAATAGATGATGAATAACAGCAGGTGATACAGTGTTTTTCACAAGTGACTGCCGTCTAGATAGCTGAACACTCATGCTTTATCCAGGCCATTCCCTTGTAGGAAATCATAGCTCAAAGATTATATTATTTTATAAGGGAAATTATGAGTTATTAGACATATGCCAAATACCCAATTATTCATCCAGCGAACCAATTTCTACAAAGGGAGGGATAATAACACAAGGGAAAAGCCCTCTAGGTTGGTCAAACACAAGAAGTTAAGTTGTTATTATAGTTATAACTATTATTGTTATGATTATTATTATTACTACTGTAGAATATGTATTTATAAAAGGGCAGCATGGATCTTTTCCGGTTTAGTGATTGATATTGTGAGCAAGCAAACACAGAACAAGTTACTTTTAGTATCAAACACATTTATTTCTACCGTTATATCTACAACTACAACTAAACAGTACTACAGGAAACACAAAAGGGAAAAACACAACAGTCTAGACAAGAGGGCAAGGGAAAAATGTCAACAAAGCAGTAGGCTATAACTTTGGGAGAGTTATAGACTGGAAATGACATCAGATTATGGATAGACTGAGATAACCAGGCCAGGGGACCAATGGGGGACCAAACCAATGCAGTTTCGGTCCGGGCAATTACACATTTGAAATCGTATGATTCCTTATTATTTTCACCAAAACTGTACACTCAGTCATAATACATTTCTGGTGGCAGAATTGAAAAGTTAAGATCAAAAGAAATAAGTTGATACCAAACTTGGGACCTGTAGTGTCCAGATTGGTGAAGTAACAGTGTTTTGTTCATTAACTTAATAAATCATAACTTTATGAGCTTACAACTAGGACAAGATGCTGACTGTCACATCCACAGAGTAAAACAACATAAAATAATCATGTTCCTGTGTGGAAAAGAAGTTAAGTGATGGGACTCCTGAGGGTCCCCAGTCACGCAGGGAGAGTGTGTGTCCCTGGGTCACATGTTTATGGTAGTTTATTGCCAGTGGTGAGTGTCTGGTGACCGAATGTTAATTAGTCATGGGCTGGCTAAACGCTTATCAGCCATTGATCAGGAGAACCGGCGTTGGAGAGGGGAAATGTCCCTGTCCTTTTGGGATGAACAAAAGTTCAGTTGCTTTTATGAGACCTTGCGCGTTTAGCGTGACATGAGGTTGTTGTAACCGGTGCCTTGCCCAGGTGTGGATGTGGTCTCTCCGGGGGAGGGGTGCGTATTTGTCACGGCAGGCCACTGTACTACTTCAGGAATGTGGGTGTCCTGCTCTGGAAACAGAGGGGGTTGCTCCTACCCCCTTAATGGTCATTTTTGTTTAAAACAGGATATTCTCCTCAGTCTGATCATCGAATTGATGATAGGAGGATTGTAGTTCTATATTTATATTTGCTATATTTGCTGTATTTGCTATATTTTCTGTCGCTGCAAGTTCAAATCAGCTCTATGTGTTCTGCATGTGGTTTTGACTGTGATTTGCATTCGTAGTATATTAGGAATATTAACATAAGCACTCTCCAGTATAATAAGAATTCCTATGTACTTGTTACAGATGGCCAGTAAGCCTTCTTTCCCTCAAATTGTTGAATTGAAAAGTAGTTAGCCTGGACAAATTACTTTTTTTTTTTTAATATATATATATTTTGCACTCTGCTGTGATGGCCAAGTATGCTTGTCTTGACTTAACAAAAAAACTAAATTACTGTAGTTGTAAACTTAAGTCCTTTTGTTGAGAAAATGCACCTAAGACACTCTTACAGACTGGATCATATATATATCGAATGGGCAACGTAAGGGAATTAAGTGATTTATAAAATGGATACATAGAGTTGTGGAATTGAACTCTTCATATCTATGCTATTCTGACTTCTTCTGTTTTATTCTATTTTAAAGATACTGCTGAATAGTAAAGCTATTGCTGCATCAGGATATCATCCCATCAAACCTCTGTGTAGAATCTCTAAGCCTCAACCTTTTTGTGTGTTCCTCCGTTGTGTTAAACATGGTTTTTTTTGTGTGTATTGTTTTACAAGCAACAGTATGCTTTTAACAGCCAAATACTTGTTTTTTTATGTGTTTTTTTTTTTTTGTATCTTTTTGTAGCCGGTCATGCTGTAATAACATCTTACAGACTACGCTGCCAGGTGAGTAGAAGTTTTATTCTCGAGACTATCCTCATGTTTTAAAGAAAATGTTGAGATTATCCAATGCACTGAACATGTTGTGCATTTGTTTCACCTTTGTGTCTTTTGGCAGGGCTGCAATTTGATCTTTGGAACTGTGTCGCAGTATGTCATGCATGTGCGGCAAGACAGACACAAGCAGGTGGGGCAACATTTTCATATTTTCAGAAATAAAACCTCATCAGAAATATTTACATTATTCATGACTTACAAAAATATTTCCGTGTGTGTATGTCTGTCACCAGATGTCGATGAAAATCTTTGGGCAAGGTACCGTTCACTTTTGTCTCTTGGTCTGATGTTAATCTCATCTATATATGACATGTTGTACATTGATTTCACCCTCTTACCCTTTTACTTACAGATGCAGTAGGTGACCGAAAAGGTATTCTTTATTCCTCTCTCAATTTTATAGTCTCAAAACGCATCTAAAACTTATTGAGCTGGAACATCCTATTGGTCGTTGAGTCGAAAAGAGTAGAAAAAAAACTCACATTAGTCTTTTAACACAGATGCTATATGAAATCAGACTAGAGTTTTAAGCTAGCGATAGTGTTGTATGTGATATTGATACTGGAGCACAGGAACAGACAGGAGTCGATCTGATCAATTAGTAGATTAGAAGTTTAATGATGCATCATTGGAGAGGAACAACATGAACAAAGTCAGTGATGTCAGTCTCTCCCTGCACTGTGATCTGTATAGTCTCCAGTTACATAAATAACAGACTCTTTGTCGCCACATGACACATGAAATCGTACGACTGGCCCTGAGGCGGTACATGTGGTGTTTGGTTATCTGTCCCTAAGGCCTGACCAAGGTCAACCAACACAAAGAGTTTTGGGTGTGGGACGTTTCAGTGGCAGCTACAGTCTTGTTCTGACATTTATTGGTTGCCAATCTCTTACTAACAAGGGTATAAGTCCATGGATCATCATGTAGTGCAAGTGTGTCTCGTTTTGTCCATTTCTGGAGATTCTGGACAATTATATAAACTATGTATACTTAAAAACAACAAAATTCAAAAATGTAAGACAGTTATTTAGATGCTATCTTATAGTTCACACAAATGGATACTCAGATTGTGATTGAACATTATTTATGCTACAAACTGTATTGTGCTTTTGTACGTCATAATACCACACTGTGATGCTGAGCTTGTGGGTCACAGCAGGGGTTTTTTCTAACATTTTCCATTCCCTCATTAATAGTATCAAAAGTTCCAAAAATTGTCCTGTGTTCCCTAATAACAGTGATGATCCACTGAACGTGATGAATTTGCCTGGCATCACCTGTGTGTGGCGGATTGGGTGTTTGTGGGTGTGTAAAATCCTGCTGTCAATCATATTGATTCGACTGACAAGTATTTTTGATATTCGGTATTGGTAAACTCATTAAATTAAACAAATATAGCAGTTCTGCCACCTTCCTCCTGGCAGCATTTCTCTCGTCAGTGTCCCTATATGTTGAGAGAGAGGGATCATACAAAATAGGAAATCCTGACACTGCAATAATTAAACTGTCTTCAAAAGACGTGTACAGCTTGGCTGTCCTGGTGGACAGAGAAAGGAAAGAATGCAAGAAAATCTATTGGTTCTCGCCTTTTAAACACAAATCACATTCAATGGAACATCACCATACCACCTCCAGTAGATCGAACAAGTCATTTCCATGTTTTTTAGTGTTACTTCATGTCTGCTGTATAAAAGGTTATCAAAAATGTGATAATTGATTTTGCAATTTAACAATGAAGAATTCCTATGTGTTGTGATATTTCTCCTGACTCTCCTTACCCTCTTTCATTTCAATGTTAGGATGCATCCCACTCTTGGACTTGTGCAGGTACCTCAAGGGGAGCTCAATCCGAACTGAGCCAGTTATAGGTGAGGGGATGTAATCATTATGGTTATTTTTGTTAAAGGTAACACTGTTCCACAATGTCACAAAAATGAGTCCTGCCCTTTCACATCATCTGACTGGAGACTTTATTTTTTCCCCCAGGTGTTCCCCTGATTGTGATGTGCCTCTGCACCCAGGCTGATGTCACACCGATTTACGTGTGCTTCGTTTGTGAGGACAGTTTCCCTGAGTCCTGCATCAGAGGACACCTGAACTCTCCAAAACATCTCATACACACACTGGTGAGCGTCACCTTCAACTGCTGATTTTGTTTGTTTTTGTTTAGGTTATTTACATTAATGGATTTATTTGGCCACTATAACTTATGTCCTGTTGTGAATAACAATTCAAACCCAACATGTGCAATTCACTCCACAGAATATGCCATAACTTGTGGTAACCCGTCTGTGTGTTTGTTCCATAGATGCACCAGAATCCGTGGCTGTTGCCTTTTGCTTGGGAGAAACATCCGGATGTGCAAGTCCTACAGACACTTGCATGGGAGGAGGAGAGGGCTAGAGGACAAAACGATATGATGCTGAAGGTAAAACGCCAACTGAAAGAAGAGAAGTTGAACGAGTTGACTAGTTGCACAGCATGCCAGCCTTATAGTGGTAAACAAAATTCAACTTAAAAAGCAACCCTATAATAAGATACATATACAGATGGGCAATTACTGTAATAGGTGAATGAAAAGGTTAATCCTCTGCAGACTCGATCATTTTCTTTAGTCTTATTGATTGGGCCTCCCTTCTCTCTCAGATACTTGATGTCCCATACCACATACTGCAAAGCCTTAACCCACTCTACTATCCAAATGGTAAGTATTGGCCCTGCCACAAACTAATCAGGGCTGCTCAGAGAGACACTAACTGAAACTCGCTGCATTTTTTTTCTCCTCCGTATTTTAACTGTACGTTTAGACAGAACAGGGAAAAAATATTTAGAGGTGCAATGAATGCATTCAAAGTCAATGGAGGGAAGTGAATGAAGCACTAAATTCACCTGACGCAGTGAAGTGAAAGCCAGTAAGCTTCAAACAAGACTCTATGCAGGCGCCTGCAAATTTCTTCACCCGCCTATTTACAAAGGGAAAACTTTATACAACGTTTATACAAGCTAGATTTCCCAAAGGAGGTGTTGATTGTGCTAGCTGCCAAGCCTGCTGCAAAAAGATGCAATACAATGCAAACATGATAGAATAAAGAAATATAATGCTGAAGCATCCTTTCAAGTAATTTACATAGTGTCATCATTCTTCATCATTGTTCTTTGACATTGTCTGCAGTGTTGGAGACACTTGAGGCCTTCGGACATCACTTGAAACGTGAAGGTTAGTGATGAATATGCTGCTGAGCTATTGCTTCTCTTTAATTAGCTGAATGATGTTCTGTATTTCTGATCACTTTTGTCTAACTTGTGCACATGTCTCTGTGCGCCTGTTCAGTTCCAAAGTGCGACACAATCTGCAAACCTGGAAAAAGCCAGAGATTTCCTGTGCTGGGTGAGTACCACTGCAGGGGAAACGCCATGTTATGCCAGACTACAGAGATCAGCTCTGTACATTACACATCACACTCTGATACCTGGACGATTGCTCACCTATATGCATTCCTTCTCTGCACACATAACCTTACAGACGCAGTGGATGTTTTTGTTACGCACATACCTTCCTTCTCCTCCTCCAAATAAGAATATATGTATGTATATGTGTATGCAATATATATTTAAAGGCAACTGAATATTGTGTTCTTGTCATGGAAATGTCTATATTTCCTCTTCCCTTACCTCTTCTGTCCAGGCCAGCAGTTTCTGGTTGCGCACAGTATTGCTACCAAATGGCGTCAGCCCACAGACTGGGGATTCCTGTGTTTGCTTTGTCAGAGGAGGCTGTCGGAAGATGAGAGTCGTGCTCATGTGTTCAGTCGTGAACATGTGGAAATGTTTCTGGTGAGTGTGTGTATATATACAAATCATGTCAATTCAGAAGTAGTAACATTACTGTACTGATTCCATGAAAGCAGTAATTCATTACACTACTCACTGCATTACTTAATTGGTGATCGCATGCTCTCTTATCTTCAAAAGTCTGAATAGCTCACTTACTTCACCTGTGCACTCTTGTGTGAATGATCCAGGTAACAGCGCAGAGCTGTAGGCAGACAAACCGCATAGTCAGAGGCAAGAATTGACTGTTGAATGAAGAATACAGATTACTGTATTCTGATATAGAATTAAAAGACATTGTTTTTAGATCAGGGCACTGGTTCCTTACGGGAATAATTTTGAAAGAAGAGTCTCTACATCTCAGATCATTCTTATAGTCCAGCAGGTCATGTTGAATTCTCCATAGAAATTCTCTCATTTCGTTCATTCCCAAACACACAAATTCACATGAATTGTCACTTTATCAGTGAGGTGGTTTATTCACTTATAAAATGGATACAAATCAAACCGATAAATTCAAACTAATGCAAATATGAATGATAACTTGAAAACACATCCAGCAAAATTATAACTGTCCAGTCAATGATGAATCAGTCCTTGACCCCTTTCTCATGGCAGAGTCTTGCCCAGCAGTGGCTTATCTGACCTTTTTATCTCAGTGTGAAGGGGTCTGTGTCAGAAGGGCTTAGACCAGCTGACATACTCGGACACTGTATTGCTTTGGCACCTGAGTCTGTTTTTGCTCACACTTGCAAATGTTGATTGGACTGGCTTGTTGGGAGGCAAGATGTAGAGATTTAATGGATGGTTTTCATTTGTTGGTGGGTTCTTGCGTTCTTTCACTTCCGGCTCTGGATCTGCTGCTGTGACTTTTCGGTCAAGGAGAAGATCTGTGAAAGACCCCACCCAGTGTGTGCCAGCGTCAACTTAGAGGAAGATGACTAATGACATCAACTTCAGTCTGATATTTAGAGGGGGTGATAACACAAGTAGCAACTATTTTGTTTTTTATAAGAAACTATTATTACTGAAGTGTCGATAGTAATTCCTACACCACTCATTAATGGTAAAAGTAATAAATTACTGCATTCAGTAATGTGTTAACACCCAATACTAGTTATCATATGACTTGTCTACCTGTTTTAAGATGTTTGTCATTGTTTTTAATAATGGCAAGAAATAAAGAATGATGTCTGATGATATATGGCACATTAGGTATTGTTTGCACATGTTGTCACACAATTCTAACACCATAAACCACATCTTTGACTTTCAAAGAGTTATCTACTGGACAATGAAGGCCGTAGACTGTAAATCTGTGTGTTTGTGCTTTGTGTGTGTGTGTGTGTGTAGGAGCGTGCCCACCCAGGCTCACTGCATTCCAGCACTAAGAATACAGAGACACTGCTGGACTTGGCAAAACAGGCAGCGGATATTCACCCTTTAATACCGAAACAGGTAAGAGAAACCAGACATCCCATACATGAACTTTATGTAACGTCTCCTGCAACCATCCTCTCATATTTCCATTATCTGTCTTACAGACAATAAAGCTGCCCAAGCCCATCTGGGAGCCATGTAGCTATGAAAAAGGTGAGTACGTGTGCATGTATCCACATGGATCTTCTGTTTTGGAGTCTGTACCATTTGCGACTGTGAATTGGTTTCTTGACTATACTTACACCTGTTTATTCCAGCCATTGCCATCCTGACAACTGTATACAGGAAACAGAGGAGAGGAGAGCTTGTACCCACACTAGCACTTAGAAAGAAACTGGGTAAGCCATGTATCATTAAACTTTTTTCTTTTTTTTATCGAAGTTATACTGTGCTCCCCTAAGATGTGCTGATTTCTAAGAATCTAACGTTAGATTCATGTTGAAAAGCTTTAGCATTGAAATGCGTCAACTAATGCAACACCTCCATCAACACCGTGCCTCCCTGCATGCGTTGGGTCTTCGTCGCGATTGGTGTTCCTACTCGCGTTTACCTGCATCTCTTCAGTTGGCTATTTGAAGAAGAGGGAAATACAAATACATTGCCTTTCTAAGTGTGTGTTTTACACAGTTTAATTGCGCCCTCTCGCCTGGTGTTTCCCCTGTTCCCAAACGCGCGCATTCATATGAAAAACAGGTAACGGAACTACTTTCAAAATGTAAAAGTTTATAACCTGATATTGTCGTTCTGATAATGTAACTTTGCGCGATTATCGGCTTCTTCTCACTCACACTGACGGACTAACTTTACCTTTACCGACTGAATTGTTTTCATTATCATCATCGACATTTCGTTTTCTATGCTGTTTGATATTGAATGAGAGGGACTGAGTATGAGAGGTATGGCAAGAGTGATTTAAAAAATATCTTAAATTATGGCACGTGCTTGTAAAAACAAGCAGAATTAACATTCATGGGATAACGTTAGAAAACGTGCAAATGTCCGTTCGCCGTAAGTTAGCGTTTATGGCTTAAGCTTTGTTCACTGAAAAAACACGTTATTGCGATAAATTACGTTACGTTACTTTATCCCCAACAGTCACTGCCACAGATATGCATGGCTTTTAAATTTATCTTATACGCAGATGCTAATAATTAGTGCATAACCAGCTAACGTTAGCCAGTATAGCTGGTTAGCTAGTTAGCTCCTAATGTTATTTGATGTGCTTGTTGCAGATCTGACATCAGAAATTATTCCTAAAACTTTGCTGTCTAGCAATGCGATACTTACTGTCCCAAATTTAAGTTTTAAATCTCCTGTCACACATGCAACTTAAATGTTATCAACTGTCACAACACAGTTAGAAACAATAATTTAATAAACGCCACATTGCATGGTCAGATTAAAATTCACGACTTTAATCTAGACATCAAATATACTTAGATTTAATTAATAACATAAATCCAGGTGTGGGTCAATGCCACATGGTCAGAAAACTGATGAGGTCATGTTGTCCTCATATAGGTCCATGGATGAAAGAAACCCATGTTTATGCCTTACTTACAAGGTGTGTAGAGCTAACTGGTGGAAGTTTTCTGTAACAAAAGAGACTTGAGAAACGAGAGAGTTTCCTTCCTGGTTTATTCGTACGATACACCTTCAGGCGGGCACAAACAACCTTCAACAGAGTTTCAGGCTGAGTGAGCAACTTCCTCTTTCTCTCAGTTCCCTCTTATACATTTCACTGTTCCTTGACATCATTCTCCACGCCTATTACATCTTCAGAAGTACAAAACAACCCCATTCATATCACAATACAACTCTATTCATATGGCGAGTTCAAGGCATGGTCAAACACGTAATAAAATCTAATAAAATCTAAAAGTGTAATAAAGTCTTTGTCACACATCATATGTAGGAACATCTATTCAAAGACAGGAACAAAGATTCACTTGTCACATATAGGGACATTTTGACAGTTACCGTACATCAATTCTACATCAATAGAGTCATATCAATAAAGCCTCATTGATTTGAATAAAGCTCCTTTGAATTGACATCACTTGAGACAGGGTCAGGAAAGGGACAAGGTTTCCTGCCGTATTTCTCCGTTACAATTTAAGTTCTTGCTGTATTTTTCCATTACACTAACCATACATCTGTATTTAATCAGGAATATTTGTTAGCAACGTCAATTATTTGCAGTGGTCAAACTATGGCTGAAACGATTCCTCGAGAAACTCGAGTAACTCGATTACTAAAAATCATCGATGCAAATTCTTTGCATCGAAGCTTCGTTTAATCCATATAACTATATACACACTCAGTGTTTCGCACGGATGATTATTACTGTTGCACAACGCGCTGGAGAAAGAGAGAGAAAATAGCGAGGGGCGAAGAGAAGAGACAGGCCAGAGAAAACGACAGAAAGTGTCCAAAGTTTCGGATCCAGTGTTGCCAACTTGGCGACTTTGTCGCTAGACTTAGCGACTTTTCAGACCCCCCTGGCGACTTTATTTCTCAAGAGCGACTAGCGACAAATCTGCCGACTTTTTCTGACCATGGGAAGCAATGTTAATGTGTTGAATCCCAAAGCATTTGGCAATAAATTGGTTCGGCTGATGCCGGTTTTCTCTACTTGCTTGTCTAATCCAGAGAGGTCTGACGGTCACAGCGCTTCCCACACACAGCGTAGCTCCCTCCCTCCGCTGAGAGCAGGGACTGTAGGATAGGGTCCACTTGTAATTGCTACCGGCGTACGCCGAAACTGGCCCGGGTGGGCGGAGTCAGCACTTAATATTAAAACGGGATGAGATGAAGGCTAGTAAAGAATGCACGTTAATTATGGCTATATGTAATGGCTAGTTAAGAACGTAAATCAATATGGTGGCTAGTTATGATGTCCCTAAGTTAGCTAAGTTTTGCTCAAGAAAATAACCACAGAAAATAAAATGCTGCAGTCAATTTGTGAAAGCCTGAGCTTCATTCATGTTATTATTATGATAGTCACACACACATACACACACACACACATACACACACACACACACACACACACACACACACACACACACACACACCTACTCCCCTCACAGTGATGCATAAAATACCCCAGAAAGCAAAATATCAGGTGGTGTAAGTAGCAATTGGAGCCTAAAATGCACCAGTCCAATACAGCAGGTATATTCAGTTTAGTTTGATTGCAGTGAGTAGGGTCAGCAGGTGTAGGGCAACCCTTCAACATAGCAAATAAATGTACATTAGCCAGTCTTATGAACTTGTATGATATTTAGGCCTAGTAATAAATATCAATAATAATAATTATTTCACCTCGTTTTCAGTAAATCACAGTGTTGTATGGACAGCTTCGTGCGGACAGCTTTTCTCTTTTGTATATTTACTATTGCTCTTTAATAAAGCAAAAGTATTTCTTATCCGATTACTCGATTAATCGATGGAATAATCGGTAGAATACTCGATTACTAAAATAATCGATAGCTGCAGCCCTAGGTCAAACCATGTATTTAATATCTGAAACTGGGCTTCTGTGTTGATGCTCATGAATCATGGAGTAGGCTACTAATAGGCACGCACATCCAAAACAAGTACTTGTTGATAAGCTATGTAGGTCTGTTTTTTATTTGTTGGCATGAACCTACATAAGATCAGTATTATGTTTAAACCTAAGTAGACCTAGTGAGTAGGACTTTGCATGCTGCTGTCGAACATGGCTGAACTATTCCCCCGAATAGTCATGTCTTTCTGTTTCTCAGTCCCTACAGAAACTCTGAAAGAGGTTGACAAAGACCATGTGAGAGACGCGAATCAAGAGAACAGTGGGTTGACCAAGAAGACTGAGAAAGAGAAAGAGACTGGCAACGAATCTGCAGACAAAAGTGAGACCAGCTCACAGCCTGTTCCAGTGGAAAAGGAGGCAGAGTCTGAAGAACACTCACAGAACAAGACTAGTGACCGTGTATCTGATAGGGTGACCAATAGACCAGGTTCAGAGACTGAAATAGAGACAAGGAAGGAGTGTCCTGAAATAACCCGTAAACTCTGTGTGGAAGGAGGAACGGATGCAGGAAAGGGAGCTGATAAGGAGACACTTGAACAAAGTGAAAACAAGTCAGAAACGAGGAGAGAGGCAATCTCTGAAACGAGTCCAGAGCAGATAAAGAGTCCAGGTTGTGAAAAATACCAAGTGATAGGGGGAGAGAAGAGAGAAGTGGCTGTGAAGTTGACAGTGAGAGAGCCAAGTTTTGAGACCCCAGAAAGACGCCAACAAACGGAGACAGATGATGGAAGTGAGACTGGAATAGAAAGGACCAAAAGCAGCCAAGATGCCCTGATGAACAATTACGTCTGCAAAGAAATTGAAAAAAAGCGGCAAAGCAGCATGTCTGACAGAGCACCAGAGAAAAGACGTCCTAGTGAAAATACTTGCAGAGAAATCGGCGACAAAAGGCGGCGGCTCTGCTCTGAAGGAGAAAAAACCCCTTCTACAATATCCCCAAAAATGCCAGAAGAGGGACGGGTTGAAATGGATTTAAAGAAAATGATGACAACAAACATGGGAGATAGTGGCAAATCAAGTGATCAGAGCACAATGGATAAAGGTATGTATGTGCCAATTTTAGTTTGTTCAAGTTTTTCTTCACTGTTTCTGTTAAATTGTTTAATCTGTGGTTGTCTATGGTTTTCTTACAGCGACGGTTCGCTATAACCGCTCGCAAAGAGATGAATTATGGAGCTATCTCAAGATGAAGTGCCGAGAGCCTGTGATTGGTCAGTGTTGCATCTTTCGTTCTCTGAAACTAACCCCTTAAAGAAATAGTTGACTATTATCTCCACAATGTCGAGTCTGCCTTCGTCATATGGTTGTTTATACAACAGGTAGTTCCGACCAAGCAATCTGATTGGTCAACTAGATATTTAGAACGTGATCAAATCAGCATGACAGCACAGCACACCTAGCCGTGCTCATCACTAATAATATAACTCCGCCATTCGGTTGTTAACTCTGTTCAGCCTTGATGTTACTAGACGCTCTGGCATCCTCCATCAGCTGTGCCGGTGAGTCGGTGACATGGCGCTACTAGCTTAAAAATACATGTGAAGTTCGCGGACGTAGTAGCTAAATCTGTCCATGGAAAAAATATTTTTTTCAGCAGATATCTTAGTTACAACAAGATTGAGCTAGCAAGACAGTTTTGTGTTTATATGTGTGGTATTTATTCAGTTTGGGAAATCCCACGATCTCTAGAAAGCATTAGCTCAAGTTGGCTGGCTGACTCAACAGGGACTAGAAATCGTCTCTGTTGCTAGGTCGTTACTAAGGCTCGGCCTACTTGCTGGAATAGTAAACTAGGTTTCATTACATAAGAGTCTACTGACGTGACTGATTGTTTTCCAGTTATTAGTCAGACCCCATGTATTTCCAGGGAAACGGAGATAACACTAGCAAAAAGTTTTTTATTTTGAGAGCGAATTGCCCCACAATATGAATACATTTTGATTTTATCTTTTGTTTTGTTGTTAACCGTTGTATAATCGCAATATTGCACTCGAGGGTGAGCTTTACCGTCATTATTGGCACTTCAGTGATGCTTCCAATAATGACGGTAAAGCTCACACTCGAGTGTAATATTGCTTAAAGAAAGCATTGTTAATAATGAAGTCCACTGTCTGTGCTGTGTTTTGCCTGGTGGCTCTGGTTGTTTGATCCAACCAAACTGTCTGGTTCAGGACCTAATAATCTGAAATGATCATCTGAGTCTTTTTGCAAGTCTTGACTTCATTTATTGTGTGTTTTTACTTTTATCATTTTTCATTTTATTACATTTATTCACGTTTACATAAGCTGTGCTTTTTACAACCTTTTCTGTACTAATTTTGTGTGAATGGAAATATTCATATCAAATTGAAAGATTCAGTCAGTAATATTACTAATAAACTCCTTGTCCCCTAGGTTTAAATGCTCTGTTTGAATGCCACTGTGATCAGTATGATCCTCTGTACCTCTGTGAGTGCTGCTGTTTGATGATCCTGGAGAAGAATATCGTCAGCCATGTGACTGGATTTGCCCACCGAACTACGCATCTGATGGTGAGTAGATGTTATGATGACACTTAACTTTTCCATATATATGAGGTATATGTTAACTCATTGAAGTCATCAATATTTCCACCTTTATTTGGCAAGTACACTATATACTTGAGGAATATGACTTGTGTAATTGATGCTGGGATAAAATATTACACTAAAGTGATACATGTTACAAGGGATATACTGTATGTAGCACAGCAGAAAATATTTTAAGTTGAATGAAAAAAGAACAGATATTGATGTAGATGAACAGAGATTTTGACAGGGTTTTGGCATGATGTTCACATTATTGTATGCATGCCCCATTAAGTGTGATTTCTTTTCAATTTCGCCATCATTAGTATCATCTTTTGAGATAAAAATATGAAAAAAGTAATTTAGTCCACATGACATTGTAAGTGTAGTATTTCATTTTCAGTTACATAAATAGACAAGTGAAAACTGTCCTGTTTACATGCTTGACAGCTGTGAGCGTCCTGGCAAACAAGCCGTCTAAATTACTACAAAGCAAAGATGACCAAAACCTTATATATAATGTGAGATGAATAATATAATTGGTCAGATTTAGAAAGCCTTGACGTGTGTAGTAATGTCTTCTCCTGTGTATGGCTTTTACTGACATTAGGGGCTCCAGAAAGTCACTACTCCACCTGGGAAGAAACAGAGACGGGCGATCAGACGTGTGGCTGCTCTGCGTGAACAGGAAAAAGGATATGGGGAAGCTCAGGTTTGATCCAGGACAAAATTCTTTCACTTGTGTAAATGGTTTAAACGGTTCAAATAAGAATGTGACCTCTTTTCTTTTGGTCAGTCGACTCGTGGGCAACTAGTGGTTCTCAGACCCTTTCCTCTGCATTTAGCCCCCAACACATTTCTCGCCCCATGTGTGCAGTAATAAACCACTTTTATCACAGTTTTGTGATCCTAATGAATCTCTGAACATGAATGTGTTTGGTATAATTGAAAAGCTTCTTATCTTTCATTAAAGCATATCATTTATGTAGTTGCTCCTTTTTAAAATAAACAGTGGTCACTGGATGTTCAACATCAAACATATTTTTATGGGTTTACTATGACCTCTAGAAACCATTAATTCCCAAGACTGGAATATTTCCGGGAAAGTCAGTAATGCTGCAAAGAATGTCTACGAACACTGTTTATTCACGTTAGGGCTGGCAGCATATACTGTGTAAGAGAGTAAAGGAGGTGTTTAGTGGCTTTGATATTACAAAGGTCAAAGGTGTTGTGATTCAAAAATTTTCATTTTTTTTCAGCACTGTAAATGCAATGTCCTCAACCTGCCACACCTTTCCCTATATATTCTGTGTTAAAATGCCTGTGTTTCTGAAATTTTAAAAAAATCGAATTGGAAAATGAACACAGTATTGATGGTTTCTCTACAGTACCCTCATTAGAGCCACAGTGGCTGTTGGTATGAAGGTCTCTCCCTCTTATCCTCCAGCAGCACTTCAGCCATCAGTTGGCTGTTAACATTTATCCATTGAGACAGTGAGCACCATCAAAACTACTGAAATTATTGCAATTTAATGTGATTACTCACCTGGCCTCAAAACAGTAAACTGCCTTCATGTAATATTGTCACAGAGACAGCAGGTCTGACGCCTCTGAACAGAACAGGGATCAAAGGCCTGGCCTTTGTGTGTTCAAGTCTTCATATGATAAAGACAATATTGTGTTGAAGAAAACTCAGTAACGAGAGAGTTGGCAGTTCGACAGTTTATTCAAGTTGTAGTTTGGGAGCTAAGAAACTCAAACTCTAAGAGAATACACAGAATTTTATAGTGTTGAATATTCAGGTTTATGATAATACAGGTCATTTCTATTACTATCATTGGTTAAAGGCTGCTTCTTCATTATGCTACCAATAATAATTGTTAAACATGCACATTAAGAACATTATTATTATTATTATTATTATTATTATTATTATTATTATTATTATTATTATATCATTATTTTCCAAGGACTCCTAGCCTCCCATTATCTAAGAGATAGGGACAGCTGCACATCTGAACTCCTCCGTGCTTCTGAAGTCCCCCAACACTTCAGCCTCAGAAAAGAAAGAAAGACTCTTATGCTTATAAATATATCAACTATATCAAAAGGCATCTTGAATTACATAATCTTTGATTGGTATAGCAAGCATATGATACTGGGTGGCAGTCTGGTGCTAAGCACATTGTCTCCAAACTGGATAATATATAGATATAAGGTCAAGGTTACAAAATGAATACACTGTCAGAAGAAGAGGAAAGTTGTTATCACATCTGTAGTTGTTCAGCAGAACTTGTCCCTCTCTCCAGCACTTCTGCTTCCACACATGCAGTTTAAATTACACTGTATTCAGTGTTACATAAATATTTGGGGCAACTGTGGCATTTGTTATTTCTACCCAATGACTTAGCATCAGCAGAAGCTAAGTTTTTCAGATTTTTATTTATTTATTTTTTTTGTATGGGAACAGAAGCTAAACCATGCAGTTAATTTCACCAGGGTCATAGCCTACCCTCAAAGACAACAACAACAACAACAACAACAACAACAACAACAACTCTGTCAACCTGGCCTACTTTTACAACTTTGTGTATTGTAGACATTTGTATATGCAATGTATTCACACAGTCTGCCTGTCTGTCACCACTAGTTTCTGTGGTTTCTGATTTTGGTAAAATTGTGTGACTGAAATATTTTGTCACCTAGAAGCAATCCCCGGTTCAATCAATTCCAGAAAAAAGTATATGAAAGGGTTTCAAACAGTAGTTATATGTGTGTGTGTCTGTGTTTTGACTGCAGGTTGTTGATCTGGATCCAGAGCTTTACAATGACATTGCAAAACAAAACTTTGAATGTGGTAAGAGCATCCATCCATGCACGATCATATTCCATACAATGGTTATTCTAAGAAGAACCCCTTGGGAATGGATGTTTTTGCTCATACTGCTTTTGTTTTATTTCAATTTGCTTAACTGGTGAGTTAAAAAGTCTGAACTTCTACCATATTTCTATGTTGGATTATCTTCACAGCCATAAAGAAAGTGAAAGAGCTTCATGCTCAGCAGGACATTTCGCGTAGTCTCCCTCCTACCTCAGTTCTTGCCGGTGTTCAACCCTGGGACACCTCAGCCATCTCTAACGCTCAACATGAGGTCACCTCTGTGACACAGGACACCCAGGTCAGCCAAGTGCGTCCTCTGGTCCATCAAACCGCTCCACTCACTTCCAACCCTCAGTGCCAAGGCACTTCATCTACCTTTGACCTCCAGCCTCAGGTAAACCCATCAATAGCTGAGCTCCAACCCCAGGTCGTCCCGTCAACCAGTAATTGTCCGCCCCAGGCCACTCGAGGGTCAGAGGACAAGGACCCCGCTGAGACATCAACAGACCTGTGGGCCTACCTGAAGAACAGTACCAGGACACAGCCCATCATTGGTGAGTACATGCTCTCTGTTTGGTGTTTTCTTTAAGAGCAACTCCCCAGACACCAGCTTTGTCTTATTGGACTTGGTTTTAACGTCTTTATGCAGCAAGATTAACAGTTGAGATGGGTATTTTTCAAGTCAACTTGACATTTCGTAGTGATTTGAGCAGATAGACTGAAGTAAAGGGGGTTAATGGGAAATAGAATTACCTCTTAGTGTATCACAATATACAATAGAACACACAAAAAGTGTCTATGGTTGAACTGAGAGTGAAGAGTAATTAAACCCGGGGCACCAATACAGCGATGTCTATATAAACCAAAATCAGTGTTATCCACAGGTTAAATAAATTCTTAACCTTGCAGGGTTGCTTAATATTTTGCAGGTACAGAACACAGAAAACAGTTATTTATAAATAAGAAGTGTATTGATTCATATAAACAAAGCACGCTTAGAAAAAATTAAGATAAGCTAGAACAGCTTATCAAAACAACAGATGACTTGAAAAGTTTCTGCATATAGCTTCTGAATAGTACAGTTAAGTTAAGCAATGAATGGGCCTTGGCAAAATTCATATAACTACAGTTGAAATTGTACAGAGGGGTGTGGACGGTAGATCTGGTAGATGCGAGCGTTTCTCTTACAGGTCCACCTACGGCAAAATCCTTCCTTTAGAGCTCTATTTTCAATACAGCATTTTTTTTTACACCGTAATAATAGATGGATGGATTTTGACTAAAGATCTAAAGAAACAAAAAATGCCCAGCATGCCCCTCAGTAGGACGCTTGCAATACAAATTGCGAACAATAAATTATTAATTAGTGAAAAGAGATGTTTCCCTCTTAAACAAATTTATTCTACCATCTCTTTGTTCTCCTGTCCCCTCCCTTTTCAGGTCTGAAAATGTTGTTTCGTTCAGCAGACAGACAGAAGAGCTACTATTTTTGTAAGTGCTGTTCTGTCAAGATGCCCATCTCCTCCAGCGTGGGACACCTCATATCCTCTCAACATCGCTACAACTATATAGTGAGTTGACTGCCAATCCAGGGACACACACATCATCCTCTAATAGAGTAAAAGCTGTTAAGTAATGAAGCTTCTTCTTTCCCTCTCAATTAGAAACTCATGTACCCTGAGCAGGCTTGTAATTGGGTGAAGGACCCTGAGCTGACTGCAAAGGAGGGACCTCTCCATGAGGAGCTGAGAGAGAGAGCAGCACAGCTGGAGAAATTGGAAGGGTGTAAAACACTCAAGGTACCCAGACAGTGTCTGTCCATTTAATTAATACTTCTATGAGCCAGAGCCTTGAGGATAACGGAAGCTTTTCCTTATTAATGTGTTACTGTAAAATTAGTACAGAGGATTCATTGTAACAGTAGCTAAATAATCATTTCCAACAGTAGTCCTACTGATCTGCCTCATGCTTTCATTTCTGGGGGAGGTTGGAGCCCAGTATTACATGAAATCACATTAATTTCCAATAGAATGGGAAGTTGCATTAAAATAACTGAGTTTGTACTAGTGTTGACCTACTGTGACATTTTCTGACAGAAAACGACTCATAAGGGCTACACATCATAGAATAGTTGATCATACATTCAATGAATGGTGATGCATTTAGTGGAAATCCTACATGTAGGATCTTAAATGAAACAGCTGTATGTTCATACATACCCAAATGACAATTTGTTAAAATGTATATCACAATTTATGGTATATAATTGACCAAATTGGAATAATTTAATACTGAACAAAATATCTTTATTGATCTTTAAACAACATTCAGACATGGATCTGATGTGTTTAGTGCAGTGTAAACAGAAGAACAACACATGGAATGTAATCTTTTAAATTCTGGTGTGAACCACATTCATATGAACACAACAGAATGGAATATAGCATAAATTGTTTGTTTATGACAGATTCCAATGTGTTCCTAGTTTTCACTTTTATTCTGGCTGGCTTGACTCTAACCGTCTAGCAGGTTCAATACAATACGAATAATATTCAGAACAATAACAATACTGGGTCAGATACCAGGTGTTGCCTGGCAGACCCAATACAGGGTCCCAGATCAGCCCTCACTCTAAAGTGGCCTATTAGCCTGTCCAATCTTCTAATAGCACAGGTTTCTAATGGATAACAGGCTGAAGTCGAGATATATACATCCAGCGGCTGACTGTCTTCTTTCCCAAAGTCTACCCTACTTCCACTCCCGAAGCACCCCTAGTGGCCTACTTAGGGATACTTGTGAGGAGCCACTTTGGTTAACGACAGCTACTCTCTAATGCATCAGTTGGTGGTGTTGCTGGAAAGTAGTTTAAGCAATAAGTATACTATTATTGCTAAGGGCATGTAAGTTAGTAAATCAAGAACATAACAGGAAATTATTACGATTGTACAAAGTATTGTGCAGCTTTTGCTGTCTCATTTGGTTTGTTCATGATTTACAGTTAATCTAACAACTAGCCTGTGGCTGGATGGTAATTTGACAGATAGTATTTACTGACATTAAGTATTTACTATCAGTGTGGTGAGTTGGATCATAACCGGTGAAAATTTCTCTACGATCTGCCATTACAGAGAGATTGTAAGAATCATGCTCCATTGTAACACAATCCAGGTATATTTTGCAGTGCATTCATTCATTATTGTTGCGCAGACACCACTCACACACACATTGATTGACTGCTAATTGGTGTGAGAGAATTTCCCTGGCAAGTTACTTTTTTTCCCATTATCCACTGGGGTGGATTTGATTTTTATTACATGAAATTACCCAGGTTACTTGAATGTGTCATCTGTTCTGCTGACAAATCATCTGCTCAATGAAGCCTAATTTCATATGTCAGTGAAAAATGACTTTATAATGTGAGCATTATATGGTGTTATCATAGAGCTATAAAAAGAAATACTTCACCGTGTTGCCTGCACTTAAATTAACAAGATGTCAAAGTAACTGCACTGTTGAAACCCCAGGTAAAAAACAGACATTTGTACTTAACATTTTTCAAATTATATTACCAGAAAAACCAGTAGATGAACAACACCTGGAAATCGTGGTCAATATCGTGGATAGTGATACTGCCTGAAATCATTGTGATATGATATTTTGGCCATATCGCCCTCCCCTAAATGCAGAAAATAAAATTACCATCGTAGAACGTAGCCTCATTATCATCAGTTGGTCATAAAATTACCAAAAAGTCTGAATAGGTTATGTTGCCGTTACGTAATGTGTTCGGTGGGTAGTAACTGTTTTGGTGTGCAGGTCTTTGAAAGCTGTTAAATAAGCAATCCATTGTATACTATTGTGTTTCATTTCAAAGATGGTGGAGACGGAGCTTGATGATTCCAGAAACTCTGAGGCACCGCCATCCTCAGCAACTGCAGCCATGTCTGTAGTTGCTGCAACCACCTCCAAAACAGCTGCAGCCACCTCTAACACAGGAGCCGCACTGGTGTGTGCAGCCACCTGTAAGACCGCAGCTGCCTCCAAAAGTAAAATGACCTCCAAAACTTCTGAAACTGCATCCAAAACTACCGTCACTTCCAAAAATCTGGTGACAACTGTGGCCACTGCTGAAACTCGTAAACCGTCGACCATCTGTGAAAACGCTGATGGCACTGCCAAAACTCTACATATCAAGAATAATGGGGGATCATACGCTGATGGTGTTCACAACAGTGCAACACCCGTTTCTCCCTCCCTGACCACACCCATGCCTGGTAGTTCTGTCTGTAAGACGCCGCCCACAGAAACATCAGATTCCTCCAGGAGTAAGATGCGACCAAGTAAAAGCCAACCTACGGTTGGTCAGTATTCTTTTTTATATTAAACGTCATTTGATTAGCCTCTATTACTTTCGCTCCTTTTGGTTTAATCGTAACTGTTTGTTTTTGTGTGTATTCACTTTCCAGGCGTAAACCTCCTGGTTGCGGTTGTGTGTGAAGCAAAGAAGCAATTCTACTGTCAACTGTGCTCCGTCAGGCTGACACGGTCCAATCACATGAAGTGCTTCGACCACCAGTATAACTACGTGGTGTGTATTAAAAGGTCTTGTGCAGGACAATTTGGGAACCTTGTATGGCAGGACGGTATTATACATGTTAACAGTATGTTTTGAATTTTGTAAATAGAGATATAAGTTCCCTGGGTGGACTGCTACCCCCTCAGAGATGGATAAGAAGTTGCTGAAGATGGTGACCTACTTGGCCAAGGCTGATAGAGATGCAGGCCTCACAATCCAGGTGACCCACCCAACTCACTCACTCACGCAATTAATTCAATTGACCGTTTGCAAAATAATGATTGACATGGCGATCCACCAATCCGTGCTTAGCATCCGTCTACTTGACCGTCCGTTGACTCTGACAAGGACATAACATGGTAAAAATGTGTTTTTGGGGAACCACTGAGTCAGGTTGTAGCGTCTATGTTAACGTCCATCTTCAAAGTTTGTCAGACATAGCAACAGTAACTAAGGGGGGCGGGAGTTAACAGAAATGTTGCAAACGGTCAATTCAATGAGCTCAGGTCAGGAGTCACAACCACTGCTTTGTTTGACTTGCTGTCAAACTGTCAACGCTCACTGAGGTGGTCTTGTATCGTTTTACCGGTCGGATTTGAGATGTTTTGCCAAATTTTACTTGAACTTTACTGTTTTTGACTTGGATCTTACTTGTACTGACTGACTGTACCCGATCTACAACTATGGTTAACACTACAGTGGACAGATCACCGGCACTCTCTCCGTCTCCCTTTCTCTCTCTCACTCACACACACACACACACACAAAAACACACACACACACACAAACTGTTCAGTCATAAAACACGCATACATGAGAGCATACACCAATAAAGCAAGATGGCAACATCCACAACTTGCATTCATGCACAGACATATGCAACATCATTATTTCGTTATTTAACATGTCATGCTTTTTCTTCACCTTCTATGTTTTTTCTGTCTTTTCTTTTCCTCCCTCCTAGAGAGTAGAAGTGAATTATGATCAGTACACAGAGCTGGCTGCTCTTCCAGGGAAAGAAGGTAAAGATATCCTATCTAATTCTATGCAATTGATTTTTACTAAGAGGAAAGGTTAGCAAGAACAGCTAGCTTTGTGCTTTTGGAAGTTCATTTTTTTTGTTATTTTCTGCTTCCATCAGCATTTAGTATTTTGTCGAGTTGTACGTTGGTCTGCTCAGAGTCCAGACAGAAAATAACATGTTTCTTTTTTTGCTGTTCTAGTCAGTGAGGGAAAAGAGGGAATTTCTTCTCTTCTCTGCCAGCAACACTGTTTTCCTCAAATGTTTGTGTAATCATTGTCGTTCTGATGCACAGGGTTTGAATGACTCCTGATACCAAGAGTCCTGTAATTCTCCCTGCTATCTCTGATTGCTTTCAGTTTGCTTAGAGCTGCCGCCACAGGTGACCATCTGTTCCACTGATGGGATCTAGATTGTACCAGCGGCACAAAGCAGTAGAACAGAGTTGGGTTTTTTTTTCCAGCAGTTTGACATCCTCATGCTACAATCAGAATTTCCATTCATATAAACTAAGTGGCACTTGGCTTCATCTCGATGCCCTAACACTTGCAAGAACATGGCAGTCATCCATTTGTCCCCTAGACCAAGCAGGATGCGCTGAGCCTTTTTCTTTTGTTATTCATTTCTAGATATTTGCCAAAGAGGATAAACAGACCTTTGTCCACGTTAAACTGTTCATATCAAAATATATGAAAACACACACACACACTCTCCCTTTTTTAAATACTGCCCCCACTCCCCGCCCACAGCTTGACCTTTTCACCCTCTTGACATTTCAGACTTGTCAGACTTGTGGTATCTCCTGGTTGATGGCTGTCTTGATAAGATCTTCTCTGGGTCTGTGGTTTGTTTAGAGGAAAAGCAGAACTGGTGTCAGTTGTGATGAAAGCAAACCACTTATAAATAAGTTTCAGAGTAGAGTCTCGAGATCATTCATAGTTTGTCTCTGCTCTTCATTTAGTACACTGAAAGTTTGGGAGAAAATTTAGCTTGATGTGGTTTGACATCAAATTCACTTCACTGTAGCTTGAGGTATAACTATGAGTGCTTAAGATGCTTCAAAATAAATATGAGTGCTTAAGATGCTTCAAAATACAAGCGATCTATCCCAAGTTGTCAACAGGCCAAGGGAATTATGCAATGAGGGGTTGCCATGGTAACTAGAACCCAATTTCTGTATCATGCCTGAAATTACCTTAAAACATCAAATATAAAACTTTGGCTAAAGACATGAATTATCAGGTTTTATGTAACAATCAAAAAATCCTTAAATAGTAAATGATAGTAGAAGCTTGAGATATTTAGTTCAAGTGGGCACTCACTTACCCTCAAGTGTTAATAGGGGAGTAGTAATTATTATTTTTTGCCTAGGCTTATTCGTACACATTTGTCAAATTTGTGCTGTGTATTTGGTAAGCCATGGTGTAAATGGGAAAATTATAAATTTTCATGCATTTCACATTCTAAATTCTTGTGGAAGAACATTGTCTGCAGCAGAGAATTGGCTTCTGGTCCATTTTTCCTTAATTTCCATGAGGATGTGTTATGTTTGATATTTTAGTTTGGTTATTGTTTTGGTCTTTCTCCTCAGCTCTAGGCAAACTGAAGACGATTATGAGACAGCAGAGAGAATTACGGGACTCTTCATCTTCCACAACCAGCCCAGAACCAGAAGACCCGAGACAGCAAGTTCCCTCAACCGGTCCACATAAAGCTTTGCACCTGGATGATGGTAAATTTACCTATCATCCCTGTGTTTTGAGCACCAAGTATGACATGTCTGTGCAGGCCAGCTCAAGACAATTCAACTCAATTTGCATGCTGTTGAAAACCAGACTGCTGCCCAGAGTGGATATTGTTGACTTCAGACATGTTGCTCTACCATGCCTGTTACTTTCTGGACCATCATTTTCGCTGACTTCAGAAACTCATCCTGTGTCTCCATGGTATCTTAAGGCACGTTTTCATGTGAATGAGACACAGAGGTATGAAATATCACTCTAGACCGATGATTGCATTGTCTCTTCTCTCCCAGGTGTGTACAGGCCAAAGAGAGAGGTCGCAGGGCTTTCTTCTAATTGTGAATCAAAGCAGGAAAACACACACAAGCCCAAAAAACAGCTGGTCCAGATCCCAGGTGAGAACCTAAATGCTTGCACACAAAATCCCACAGTCTTCGGTCCCTGCCAGAAAATATTACTTCTCAAAGTGCACACTGTTGAAGATTATTGATTTTCCTAATTTAGAAATGGAGCCCAGCTCCAGAGAGGATGAAAAGGTGACCCTGAGTAAGTCTGAGAGCACTCTGAGCCTGACTAGCATAGGCGCAGGAGGAGTTGAGCTGAGCCCAGACCAGCTTCTGTCATGTCAGAGCTCAGATGGAAATGATCCACAGCCCATCAGAGCGCCAAGCATTCAGAACTCAGACATTACAGGTATGTGAAATGAAAAAGTCTCCAACACAAATTAATCGAGCTGTAATGAACATAACAGATATACAGCTGTTCTAATTGTGTATCCCCACATTGCTCAGTCACTGTGAAACAGGAGGTTGTTGAGCCTGAAGTGGAAGCCCAGATTCAGGTTAAAGTCACACCTGCGCCTGGATATCCTGGTAAATAGCCAACCTTACCTGTCAGACAACTTCTGTGTTTTGTTTTCCTGTAATGCAAAGCTTTATTGGCAATATTCACGCAACAGTAACCTGAAAGAGGTTGGCTCTTACAGTCATTAATATTTCCTCCTTGAACGCTGTGTCTACTTTACCTCCCATTCCCCTCATTTCACATTTCCCACCCTTGTGTGACTCCATCTATCTTGCCCATCATCACTCGTTCACACAAACCCACTAACTCTCCCATCCCTCCCTCCCTGCGTCTATAGGGGAGGAACCACACGTGAGCCCAGATCCTCTTGCCTCTGACTCAGAAGCTCTGGTCCCAACCCCCGACACGCTGGAGGGTCAAGAGAGACGGTCACCTTTAGTATCTTTGGACTCAGACCCACCCTCTCCAGTTGCTTCAATCAAGACTGAACCACACAGTCCTGCAGGACCCAGCCAGACTGGAGAAGATGCATTGAAACACTCGGGGCACAGTCTAGGACACGGGCAGCGCAATGTATCCCAAGAGCTCCCAGCCATTTCAACAGGTAAGTGTTCAGCGTTTATGAGTCAGTGGCTTTATGTGTTGGTCATTTTATATACTGGTTTATATTGACTGGTTAACTTGTGTGGTAGTCACAGGGGAAAGAACTGTGGGCTGCAGCCGTTTGTCCACATACCTGACTGTGATGGGACGGGACACTGAACCAATCATAGGTGTGTGTGTGCATCCTTGCACTGTAAACTCTTTTCACTCTTATGATTTGATGTTGACGCGAAGAAGCATACGCTAAAATTTGTGTGTGTGTGTTCTCCCCAGGTCTGGGCTTTGTGTTCGAGTGTCAAGGGATAGCTCGGGATCCGTTCTTCTTGTGTGGGAGCTGCAGCAAGACACTGTTTTTCAAACACATCTGTGAACACATGGTCAGCACTGAGCACCAGCTCTGCTATATCGTGAGTGGCGTCTTCTGTATGTATGGAACACATTTGTTTTCTTAATTTTCTCAATAACAAGTCTATTTAATACTGAGCTGTGTTTTAATGTGGTTTGTCTGTTGTCATATTTGTCTTCCAGCTGAAACAATTCCCTCATTTCCTGTCTTCGTGGTGGGAGCGGGATCTGCCTCATCTCTGCCTAGAGAAGAAGATGCAGCTCTTAAAGGAAATTGCCTTGAAACTCTCGGACCGGGAGAAGTACGACAAGATGGATGTTCAGGTAACCTATCTGGTCCAAGTTGTGTGATATTCAAGCACATTGATTGGCCTAGAAGGGGACAAGACGTTTACTTTTGCCTTGTTTGTTAAGGTTTCACCATTGTGTTACATTTGGATTGTGCTACATTTGGTTTTAAAATCAAGTCAAAATGCAGAATAGAAGTATATATTCATTATGCTTATTGTTATAAACAGTTTGTCTCTTCTCTTACCAAGGTCACACTGCTGGACCAGGACTGGTATAAACGTGTGCAGACAGCTCCGTACTGTGAAGGTAGCTGTTAGTGTTTCGTTTGTTATCGGGGTTTTTTGCATCTATTTAAAGAGTTTATGGTGTATGGATTATGATGATTAGTGTTAACTGTGAGTTGATTGTGTTCTGTAGCTGTGAACATGCTGCAGATCATCAGGAGAAGGAAGAACCTGAGCCCCCTCTGCCTGCCCAACACTGCTCCACAACAGATGAGTGAGTCCCACTAGCCTAGTCACTCAGTCAGAAAAGTTTGTCTTGCTCTCCCACTTTTTTTCTCACACTCACACAGCTAAAATTAAATGAGTAATGCGGACAGCATATGGGCATGAGCTGTGATTATGACTCTTGTTGAACAGGCCAGCAGCCTCAGGGCCGGCAGAGTCCAGAGGAACCTCTTCCCGCGGAGCCACAGTCAGCCAGGGCACCTGAAACAGACAAGAGCGGATTCAATGGTATGCAGCGTTAATATTGTGTACAATGTTGAGGTTTTTCCCACAGACTTCAGTCCACTCCAGAATCAAACACTTTCTGGAACTCCACTTTACTGTTGACAGTTATCCTCTAGTTATGATTGTTGACCCTAATTTTAAAAAATGAGCCCAACTCGAGAGAGGATGGAACTTTGTTAATAAAGGTGACAAAGGTGCAAGGACGGCTTGTTGATCAAAACTAGATGTCTAGTTGCAGTTGATGACTGATCAAGTCCACACTATTGTGTGTTGTGTAAAATATTGTTACAGTTTTTGCTTCATACTCATTTCATCATTTCTGTCCTCAGCTATGTCGAGCCCCGAGGCTATGTGCAAGAGTCAGAACCAGTTGGATCTTGGGACCAGAAAACCAGAACCTGGTATGACTGTCTTATTATGTGTTGGGCTTTCTTGATGATCCTCAATATTACTTGTGATTTTTAGAATGGATCAATGGATATTGATGATGATAAGTAGTTTGAATGTGGTCTTTAGCAGTCTGAGAGACTTGATTGTGTTTCGGCCCAGGGTGTTTGACAGTGCGATATGTACTGTGTCTTAACCTATGTGGTATCATGTTCATAGTGGCCGTCAACAAGGGGTCTTTTGAAGATGATGTGAACTCTGATGATAAAAAGAGAGAACCTGCGCCACCACAGAGAGGTGGCGCAGGGTGAAATACTGCTTCACCCTGTGCATCTGACACCATTGGAAATAATTGTCTTGAGATTTATCGTGGACTCGAAGTAGGGGCTTATCATTTGCTTATCACTAAACCACACGTAAAAAACCTTGGTGTGTTGTTCGACTCGGCCCTCAAATTCGATAGACAGATCGACTCTGTTGTAAAGGGAAGCTTCTTCCAACTCAGACTGAAGCAAAAATCAAGTCCTTTCTCTCTGTCCATGATCTTGAGAAAGTAATTTATGCTCTCATTTCATCCCGGCTGGACTACTGCAACTCACTGTATACAGGACTTGCTAGCTCCTCCCTCTCCCGGCTGCAGCTTGTCCAGAATGCTGCCGCTAGACTCCTGACTGGCACACGTAAGCGGGACCACATCACCCCCATACTGGCCTCCCTTCATTGGCTCCCAGTCAGACTTAGAATTGATATTAAAGTTTTATTTGTTTTCTCTGACCTCCTGTGCCCCCATTCCACTTCTAGGTCACTTAGATCCTCTGACCAGATGCTTCTCACTGTCCCGCGAACCCGGTTGAAGCAAAAGGGTGCCCGTGCTTTTTCTGCTGCTGCCCCAAAACTGTGGAATAGCCTGCCCTTCCTTGTTAGGTCTGCCCCTTCTTTGGACACTTTTAAGTCCAGACTAAAAACATACCTTTTCTCCCTGGCCTTTGAATCTTATTAAAATCGCTCTGCGTATCATGCACGTCTTTTTATCTTCTGTTCTCTGGGTTATTGTCTGTCTGTTATATTTTATGCTGTTTTAACTCACATACTGTTAACGCATATGCTTTGAATTCTTCTTATAATGTTATGCGTATCATGCACGTCTTTTATCTTCTGTTCTCTGTATTATTGTCTGTCTGTTATTTTTTTATGCTGTTTTAACTCACATGCTGTACAGCACTTTGGTCAACTCTGGTTGTTTTTAAATGTGCTCTATAAATATAATTGACTTGACTTGCTTTCTCTAAACTGACTACACTGAAGCTCTTTTTTCTTGTGTCCTCTCACTCCCTTTTCTGTTGCTCATCACTTTCTATCCCACTCCCCCTTCCCCCTCTCAGAAGTTGGACAAGAAGCAAAACATAATTTGGAGGAGATCCCATTGACTGGAGATATGGAGGGGGTCAAACGGAGAAGAATAATGGGCCCTCCAGATGTTAACGGTGGCAACTCAAACTCTTATTCTGATGTCTCACCACACCCTGCTTCCAGCACATGTCTCATTCGTCAAACGACTAGCAGGAACCTAGCCACCAAACCAGCACACACAGTGCTGGTGTCTCAGGCCCAACACCCTCCATCACAAACACAGCCCCAGTTGAATATGAAACAGTCGGAGGAGCTCTCCAAATGCTCATCTTCCTCTACGTTTTGGCCTCAACCCAGTCAAACCTCCTCAGTGTCTTCCAGAGATGAAGGACCTCCAGCCAAGCCAAACCCAGCACCGGAATCGACTGAATCATTGGCCAGACCTCACACCCATAACCCCCAACTCAAGTATCCTTTGCCAGCCGAATCCACACACAGCTCACTGCAACCCAGCAGTCAGCCTACCTCCAGCCCTAAACCAGCCTTCCTTTCCTCTGAGTCTACTCCTGTTACCCCTGCTGTGACCTCTTCTCCCCTGTCTCCCAAAGACAAAGGACCATTCTCTGATAGACCAGTACCATCCATCGTGGACAGGAACAGGTTTGAACACATAATAGCTGTGCTGAGACAGATGAAATCTCTGACAAATATGCCCCCTAGCCAAGCAAGCCCAGAAAATCCTGAGACTACTACCTCCAGCACTAGAAAAGCATCCAAAAGTTGTGCACAGGACAAAGAAATATGGGATTCAAGGTGTGAGCCGATTCAATCTATGATACATAGTGCATCTGTCCCATTGAAGAGGAAATGTTCACCTACAGGGCCCGTGGACAACGTCTTCAACTATGAAAACCGACAGTTCATCCCTAATCCCAACTCTGGCCTCTCTACTGCCAACCAGTCTCTGGAGGGCTATTTTGACACAGGTATCAGTCAGTCGAAACCTAGTCCCTTTCCCTCTATAGCCACTAACCCAAACCCCAGTCAGTCACAGCAGCCAACGGGCTACAATGCCACTGACCCTTCTTTACCTATTGCGTCTAGTCAATTCACCCCCAATCCCATTAGAACTGCCAGCCCAGACCCCGCTAACCAGCAGTTTACGGATGGCCATAAAGGATTGGACCACACTGGGAGGAACAGGGTCAGCCAGGTCGATCACAGCTGCCCCACAGCTGCAGCAGCAGGCCCCAGTGACCCTCTGTCAACTTCAAGCTACAACACAACAGGCTACTACTTTCCTTGGGTCAAAAATAGACATTCAGGTTACAGTTCCTCTGAGGCTATGGCGGGATACACAGTGTCAGACAATCATCCTGCCTACTTAGAGATTTTATGCCAATTTGATCCTAGGGGACTTTATCCAAGCCAGATTTGCCCTCAGCAGGGAGCAGGACAGGTCCCAGCACTGTCACCTGAAGGCAGCTCCACAGCTCCAGTGCCACCAGGATGGGTGTGCCTTCAAAGGCCACCACAGCAGGAATACCGCTCTTGGACAAGTGTTGCCCCAGCCGCTGGAGTTGGCGAAGGATCCAGTGATACAACCTACTCAGGCTTTGGTCCACTCAGCACTTCAGCCAATGATATCCATTCACAAAGGTTGATGCAGGCGAACAGATACAGCAACAACAACATAGTTATTCCACTGCAGAACACTCAAAGTGTCTTCAACCCTCCTGTCACTCGCTGTGCTCCTACAGCTAAAGATAATGTTATATCCCATGCGACTGCAAACAACTTTCCCTCCACCAGCACCATAGCTACTGCTCCAGCTGAGGTTGACAGCTATCGTTTCTTCTGTTAAACCATGTAACGGATAGTTCCGTGCTTCACAACGATCGTATGGTGAGTGATTTTAGCAGTGCTCCAGTATCTGCTGCGGCTCCCTCTTAAAGGTTCATGTATGCTTTATACTGTATACTACACACCTGGACTCATTACACACTATATCAGCTCTCCCCTTTGACCTACATGTACTGTAGTTTAAACAGATGAAAGTAATAGCAATAAAGGCCATTTCCAGTTGAATCATTACAAAAAGCAAACCACCATTTGCATGTACCATTCAAATATATTTCCCCATATTTGACCACAGATTCAGACCTTGTTAACAATTGGATCTTGATATTCTGGGACTTAGGAGCAGGGAGTAACGCAAATTTATAAATACTCATGGTATTAAAGGGAGTATTTTTACAGGCCTACCTTATTGATCAAAGGAGGAACTTGTGGTGATATCTTCTTCTTGCAGCTTAAGCCTAATCTAGGTAGAGAGAAGAGAGAATGAAACTTCAGGGTATATAGAGGCCCAACGATAATGCAGTGATGAATAAGGAACACTTCACTGAGACATATTAGATAGATATAGATGATATAGATTGTGTGGAAACATCAAAATAGGATGTTTGAGATCCAGCCGTGTTACAGTTGTCGGTTATCCCAATAAATAAGCGCACACCACTGACACCAACTTCAGTGCAGTTTGCAAGGAGAGGAAAGGCATCACACACAGGCGATGGATTTGTCTCAGAGACAGTGGGGGTGAGACACAAGGTCGTTGGCATTCCATTGCTCAAATTAGGGGGGAGCTTGGCGCTGTAGATAAGGGCATAACAGAACGGTTTGTGAATAACAGAAGAGTTATTCCCCTTTAAATGTCATTTTATCTGTCCATTGCAGGATTCAAAGAAGCTTCTCAACATCTTCCTTCTCTCGGAAGATGGATCAATCAGTTGGAACTTCCAAGACACCCTAAAAAACCTTTGTTCATGACTAATATTTCAGAGATTTATTCATTTTAAAAGAGATTTGCTGATTTTCCGTTCCATTCATAGCAATGACAAGGTCAAGATACTGTCAAGATACTCTTTTAAAATTCTTCACAAGTATCCAAAGGATGAGTCAATAGACCCATTTGAAAATAAGCTATTAAAGTTCCTTTCAATTGTTTTTAACATTTCTAGTTTGATATTTTCAGTACTCACCTACTTGAATTGTTTTTGTTCTTGAAGAATGTTTTAAGAAAATTGCTGTAAAATGGATGTCTGTATTCTGTTGAAGTATTTTGTATATTTTTTGTGCATTTTTCAGCACTGTTTTCAGTATTTTTTCTAAGTAAAAAGTAGACATGTCTCTACCTAAACTTTGTCTTGTTTGATGTTTTATTTTGTGCATTTGTGTAATAGAAAAATTGCTGAGGGACTAAAGTTAATCTCATTCTTGGTCAGTAAAAGCCTGTGGTTTTATCGCAGTGTTCTGGGAATGTCTCTGATTATATTCCCAGAGCAGCTTGACCTCGTTGTGTACAGATCTACTGGCTCTGTGTGCTCCACTTATCTTTTCCCTGTTGCCTTTGAAAAGTGTTCACTTGACTGACACATTACTCAGCACTAAACAGCTTCCTCCTCTGTGTGGACCTGGCTTTGGAGTTTACATGATTTCATTAGCTGTTATCCCAGAGCAAGATATCTGTTAAGGCCTGGTGAAATAGAAGGTAAACTTTGGAAATTGCCTGTCAGCAGAAGAAATGGGTATATAAGATGAGCCAGGGAACATGAGTTAGACTTTTAGAGCTTCTCCCAGTCTTGCCGACAGAAGAGAAAGATATTGGCTGAAGAGGAAGAAGAGAAAGATATTGGCTGAAGAGGAAGACATTAGAGTAGTTACTTTTTCTCTTTTGTCTTTCTTTCGTGTTTAATGACTGTGTGCACTTTATACTACTATAGCTAATTAATCAGTTATTTGTAATCTACTTTTGAGCTTTTATTAAACCAGCCATTTCTGCATAGACATTCAACTCTCAGCATCTCCATTCTCCAAGACATGAAGGCTTCACAACAAAGTATCATGTAGGTCTGTGTGGATCTAGCAGGGCCATTTGACATGAGGAGCTCACGAGGGAGCAGATATTAGTTGCTGTGGACTCTTATTCAGCTGACACTGTGTGCAGGCCACTGTAAGAGGGTGTATGCGTAGGTGTTGTATGAATATAATGTCACCAAGGACCCTTCAAGGGCTCTGACCCGTACCCGAAGGAATATTTTGGCTGGTATATCCAGTCATGGTTGTGTTATCAGCCATACTGTCTTTTCGAGAGTCTGGGCTGGGACAAAGCTGGATGGATCATGACAAGGACACTATTTTGGTGTAAGAGGAGAACTGAGAAGTGGAGAGGGAGAGTAAGACCCAAGGAGAAGAGAAGACTGCGTAAAGACCCCCCCTTCGTCAAGAAGAGATCCCATCTCAGTGCTTCAGCTGCAGCCACATTAAGTTTAAAATCAAATACTACCGAAGTAGAAAATGGGACAGCTCAGAGAAGTGAACAACTTACTGAAACAAGAACTTTCTGATTGTCAAGCTGTCATCATACACATGATGAGTGTAATTGGGTGTTTCCCAGGGATGATATTCTGCTCAGACAGGAAGAATCAGACGATGACCACAGAGTAGCTTCTTCCATGCAGGTTTAATACGGCTGGTTCAAGTCATTGTTACAGACAAGCCAATAGCAATGAAATGACAAAGAAAGGAGTGGCGTGAGGCTACTTATATAGACCCGAGTAAACAACATCTGTTTCTACTCTCAGTTCTTGAGTCCATATATTAATCTGACATGGTGCCAAAACACATAAAAAGTATAAGCAGTCCCCAGGTCTGAGAGGGTCTGCCATAACAATGTCCCAGACTTTCTGGTGCCTTACCACATATCAGAAAACTCCTGTCCAAACATAGATACATACATACATGAATGTAAAAACATAATATCAATGAGTTAACCAACAGAGTGTATACAGTAGTCGTGTCGACAGAAGATCAAAGCTCTGAAGGAAGAGATTCGTCAACAGAAAGCGGTGAGGAAAGTGACTCAGGTTATTGTTCCTTATAACTGGTGATCTGTAACCCAATGTCGACTTGATAAGCATTTTGTGACTACTCTAGGCAAGGCTAAGATTGATTAAGATAGATGATGAGAGATTGTAATTGACTTCATTCTGGTAGAACTGTTATCCAAGCTGAAGAATTAGGAAATAAACTAACATTTAAGAATTGAAAATAACTAGAGTGAGATTAATGATTAGGTTTCAACTGAACAGGTAGGAACTATGTTACAAGAGTCATATTTTCTTCTGATGTAAACTATTCACAATAGGCCAAACATGTAGGTTCCATGTCAGCACTAAGACTGCAAATGTTAGAGACATAATCTTTCTAACTGCCTTTGAGTGGTTGATAGCAGAAAAAGAGGAACCTGTGTGTTTGGGTCGGCCTGTATCTGACTCTGTATTAGAAAGATATAAAAGGTTAGAGTTAATGCATTAAAAAAAGGCTTCTTTTTCTTTTTCCTTTCAAAAAAGGTCTTGAGGTCCTTTTTCATTTTTGAGATTTTTGCATTTTTGATCATTTTTCTTCAGTTTTCTCCTTATATTCTATTAGAGTGGCAAACCTAGAGAAGGGTATTTAGGTTCATATACTAATTGTACTTTAATCTTTGTATTATGGATGTATTTCAATAAAGGGTGAGTCCTAGGGGTTGGGGTATTGGTGGGAGTAGGTCAGCATTGGAAAAACAGCATGTAAGGTTGTATATGATTCCTGTCGAATTCAGAGTCCTTTAACACCCCTCACAAATGTGGATGGAGTCATTAAGTGTCCACCAGTATTCCTCCAGCTCTTCTGAGGATCCATAAAGTCTCTGTTATCTCCCTCCACCCACCCCCCATGGAGTAATGGCTTGGCCGATTCTTTTGTTAACGCTAGATAACAGGGTCTATTTAATTTAGAAAGTCCTTAACGTTATACTGTCTGGATCTTCACATTCCTTAGACAAGGTGTGACGGGGGTGAGAAGAGGATTTGCATTCCTCCTCAGTTGAGAAGGTGTTTCTTGGGATTCAGAAGCATTTTAGGTTAGGCAGGGCACTTGTGGCAGTTCAACATAGATGAAGAATTTCACGTGGAGGGGAGAGAGGAAAAGCTTTGAAGACCCCCGTAAAGCGATGGAGCTTATTACACAGAAGCCACAAGAATGAGTATCTACATCTGGATAACACGAGCATGTTATGTCATGAACAGGTGTGTCTGATATGTCCTTCACTAGCGGCTACGGCTGGGATATGACCACCTACAACTGGATTTGTTCTTTAGGGGGATTTGATGGAAAATTACTGAAATTAATAAATTGAAATGTTTCACAACTACACTGCCTTTAAAGGTCATGAAGTTCTGCTCAAAAAAAAGGAACACGCCTGAGGACAGACAGTCTCACCCACGAACTTCCTTTTTTATGAGCCGTTATCTCTTTTGTACAGAGGTTACTGTGTAACCGCCATTGGGCCGAGGCTCGTTTGTATGACTGTATAAAACTCACATGTTGGCTGACAGTAGTCAATCAAAACTTGTACTCTTGTAATGCCTGTCTTGATTCCTTGCTGCAAGTAAATACTATTGAACTGTGAATCCAGTGACTCTGTCGTTCTTGGTAGAAATTTTCTTAACAGGATTATAACTCCCTGTGCTGCTTAGCGTAAACAACTGGAGCTCTGACTTCTATGGTGAACACTGGGAATTATGCAGTCACTGGAACTGAGTTAGCAGGCTCAAAAACAGACAAAACTCTGATAAATGGGATTACGGCCCTCTGTGTGTAGGTTGGTCTATCCTTCTATTTCTTTCTTGCCCTTTTTGGACTTAAAGATGGTACAAAAACCATCCAGGTTTCAGTAGTAATCTATGATTAATATTGCAGAGCGATAATATATAAAGGTAATAACATTTTTTGTGTGGGGATTTGGGAGGTTTGTGGGGATTGCCTAAGATGGGCACTGTTTGGTTTTGGGTTGGAGACGGGGAGGTGACGGTCTCAAAGTTTTCATATTGTTGTTCGTTTTTTTTATTTGTGTTTCTTCTGGAAAGTTTGATTAAGTTCTGTTTTGGTGTTTTGCGCAGACTTGAGTTTCATAACAGCATACAGGTATTGTGTTTTAGGTTTGACAGCACAGGATTGTATTCACAATGTATTGCTTGGATTAGCCTACTCATACAATATCCTCATGTGGAAAGCAAAACTTCTGTTAGTAGATAAGTAAAGGAATAAGAATGGCTAACAGTATGAAGATAATTACTTGGAATGTGAATGGTCTGTTAAACCCTGTTAAGCTTTCATTAGAGGTAAAAATCATTGCATATTCGAGCAAAAAGAAAAAAGATAATAGCGCGAAAGTGATAATGTTAGAATCCCAACTCAAAAGGAAAGAAAAAAAGCTGTCACTTAACTATAGTGACATGTTGTTAAAGGAAGTTTGTAAATTGAAATTAGATATAAAGGAGATTTATAATAAAAAGGCGGAATATGCCCTCTTTAGGGCAAAGGCAAATTTCTTTGAGAATGGGGATAAAGCTAGTAAGTTATTGGCCAGGCAACTAAAACAATGAGATGCTAATCATATCATCCTGGGAATTAGAAATGAACAGGGAGAAGTACTCATTAAGGCACGTGAGATTAATCAGACATTTCAAAGGTTTTATTCAAATCTCTACTCTTCAGATACAGAGATAGACACAAGCAAAATGAAAGCATTTGTCTCTAAGATTGAACTTCCTCAGCTTTCTTCAGACCAGGCACAGGAGAGTGATGCACCAATCACTGAATCAGAGGTTAGGACTGCCATTCAGTCTATGAAAACAGGGAAATCTCCAGGAATAGACGGCTTCCCTATAGACTATTATAGAAATAACATAGATGTATTAGCGCCTATCTTAACAGAGCTTTACAGTGAAGCAAGCACTTTGGGTTGCCTCCCTGACACTTTCAATGAAGCTCTCATTTCACTGATCCTTAAAAAAGACAAGGATCCATTGGACCCTGGTAGCTTCAGACCGATTAGTTTAGTGAATGTTGACTGTAAGGTCCTTACTAAAGTTCTGTCTATGAGGCTAGAGAATAACTTGTCGACAATTATCCATTCAGATCAAGTGGGTTTTATTAAGGGGAGGTCTTCCTCTGACAATCTTAGACGGCTACTTCACTTGATGTGGTTAAATCATAATAATGATATACCGGTTGCTGCCTTCTCACTTGATGCCAAGAAGGCATTTGATTGGGTTGAGTGGGTTTTTTTATTCAGTGTCTTAGAAAAGTTTGGGTTTGGGAGGGAGTTTCTTAATTGGGTCAAGGTAATTTATGTGAAACCTAGTGCAGCCGTTGTCACAAATGGTCTGATTTCCCCATTTTTTGGGCTTTCCAGAGGCACAAAGCAGGGGGATCCTCTTTCCCCTCTTCTGTTTACATTATTTATCGAACCGTTAGCGATAGCTATAAGAAAAGAGGCAAGAATTAAGGGAGTACAGGCGGGTGGAAGAGAACATAAACTTTTTCTGTATGCTGATGACATTCTTTGCCTGGTTTCAGATCCAGCATCCTCTACCCAGGCTCTTCTTGATATAATTGAAACATTTTCTCAGATTTCTGGCTACACTGGCTGTGATATTTTTGATGGTAAATATGTTATCATAGGTTGCATTTACAAGCCTCCAGACACAAACATTGAAAACTTTAATTCTAGTCTTGCTTGTGTCTTGGACAAAATTAACCGAGAAGGTAAAGTATGTTTCCTTCTAGGTGACTTCAACATCAATCTGTTTAACAGTGAGTTTCATTCACTCACCGCAGACTTTCTGAATACACTGTTTGCTAATTCCCTATACCCCTTACTGTAATGACCTGGCTGCAGCTTTGTCCTCCTTGTTCCCAGTACTTTTTGCTGATGATACCAATTTATGTCTCTCACATACTAATTTCTCTGTACTTATGGCCAAAGCTAATTCTGATTTAGGAAATATTTCCAAATGGTTCAAATTAAACAAATTATCTCTCAATGTCAAAAAAATCAAATTTTATCATATTTACACCAAAAAATAAAAAATATTGTAAATCTAACTCTTGTCTCTCCATTGGAAATAACCCAATTACCCAGGTCTCATCCACAAGTTTCCTTGGAGTCCTGATTGATGAAACTCTAAGCTGGAAGAGTCATATTCGTTTTGTTTGCAATAAAATGTCCAAATCTATTGGCATCATCGGCAAATTTTGAAGTTTGGTTCATCAGAAGTGTCTATTAACTCTTTATTATAGCTTAATTTATCCGTACCTCATATAGCCTTTTGCAATATCATTTGGGGAGCTACTTATCCCACCCACCTTCGTAAGCTTTATATTTTGCAAAAAAAGTTGCAGAATTGCCACATTTAGCAGTAGGGCTGACCACTCAGCCCCTCTCTGCAGTCAGCTCAAGATCCTATCAATTTTTAACATAAATAAATACCAAACTTGTGTTTTTATTTTCAAAATTTTGCATCAGCATGCTTCGCTTCCCTTGCCTTGTAAAGCATTTTTCCAGCCGAACGGTGATGTACACAACTTTAATACGAGACATGCCAAATGGTTACACCTCCCAAAGTTCTGTACTGGGCTCTGTCAATTCTCTATTAGATATAGGGGGGCTCAGCTATGGAACAGTTATATTCAAATTGCATTTCAGTCTACTTCTCTCAAGAATTTCAAATATAGGCTTAGGACCTGTCTAATGAACCAAACTTAACTATCCGAACTGATCATATTTGACTATCTATCTTTGACTATCTTTCTCTCTCTCTCTCTCTTGTAAGGAGTTGTCTGAACACAAGTGTGCTTCAGTACACGCTCGCTCATACTCGCATGCACGCACACACACTCACACACACTCACACATACGCCAAAGCACCCACCCCCTCACTACATTATTTTTATTATTTTATGTCTTTGCTTGTTTTATCCGGCCTACTTTATGTTTGCGTTTTGATCTTATGGTTGCTTGTTTGCTTATTTTTGTTGGATTACATGACTTTTGTATTTGCTTATAATGCGTATTGAGGTGAGATTCCTTCTATAAGCCTCAAGGGGTTTTCTAAATCTCACCTGCACAATTTGCTTCTTCTCTTTTGTTGTTGTGTTTTTGCTGCTTTGTTTTATTGTGCAAAATAAATAAATAAAAAATAAATAAATAAATAAAGTCAATTGGTACAAATCAGAGGCTATGCCTGTATCCAAGGTATGTCATCCAGCTATGGTTATAGCTGGCCGATTTAAGTGGATCTCATCTGGTATGAAGTATTTAAGGGTCAAATTGTGCGCCGATATTGCAGATATAATACATATTAATGTGACTCCCCTCCTTACAAAGATAAAGCACAGTCTAGAGAAGTGGAAGGCACTCAATCTAACCCTTTGGGGCGAGATTAACACCATTAAAATGGTGATTGCCCCACAGTTTAACTACCTGTCAATGATGCTACCGATAACAATACCTGGAGAATTTTTCAGACAATACAACCAAATTATAAAGGATTATCTATGGAATGGGAAGAAGCCAAGGATAAACTTACAAAAACTTTATACAACAAGAAGTAATGGTGGGCTTTCCCTGCCCAATGTAGAGCTGTACAGTATTGCCTTCAAGCTGGCTAAATTGGCAAGACACTGGATGAATGAGAGTAATCACCTAGGATGGACGGGAATAGAACAAGAATTTACTGCCCCCTTCAGTCCAGTTGAGGCTCTATCACAAAATACCCCATCTCTGAATAAGCCTGGGAGCAAAGAGACTAATCCAATTTTACAACACTCGAAGAATGTCTGGACTAAACTTCACAAATTGTTAAAGATTTCACATTATAAGCAGGTATATTCTTCACCTTGGAATAACCCAGGAGTGAAAGGCCCAGACCAGGGATTTCCTCCTGCTCCTCCTCCCCCATCATCATCATCTGTACAATATCTGATTTGTGTATATAATATATAATATTTATTCCAGCATTTATTCCAGCATCTTTGCACTCTGCACCATTGCACTATTGCCCTAGTGTTGTTTACATATGCGTATATATATATATACTTTTTAAAAAAAAATTTAATACTTTTTTATGCATATTTGTACATAGTAGTTAGATGTTTAGGTTTACCTCTGTTCATTTTGTTGTCCTTGTTTTTAGCTGTATATTTATTCTGTGTAAGTACATTGAGAGCAAAGGAAAAACCGGAGTCAAATTCCTGTACATACTTGGCCAATAAAGCTGATTCTGATTCTGATTCTGATTCTGATTCTGATTCTGATAAGAGTGGGGAAAAAGGTAATTTTTTGGCATTCCTGGTTGTCTAGTGGTCCTATAAGAAATATAGCTGACCTGGTTACTGATAAAACATTCAAATCTTATCAAGAACTCTGTGCACAGTTCAACCTAAAAGATAAATCTAACTTCTGGAGATATTTGCAAATAAGAAGTAGTTTGGGGAGTGTAGTTAAGCAGTTACATGGGGAGGATAATATGGTACAGCTCTATTTTAAATTACCTAAAAATAACCATTCAGCTTCCACCCTTTATAAAGTAACTGCTAATGCAATATATGGCAACTGTGAGAACCTTAGGCTTATCTGGCAGAAGGATTTGAATTTGAATATTGATAAGGAGTCTTGGGCAAAGATAATTTCCAGCGCAGGCTGGTTTACAAGAGAAGCTCGGGGAAAATGTACACACTATAAGATACTTCATCGATATTATTTTACACCTGTCCGTCTTCATAAAATGGATTTACTAGAAAATAATTTGTGCTGGAAATGTAAAAGGCGTGAAGGCACTTTTCTCCATGCAATGTGGGCCTGCCCTCTGGTTCTGCCTTTCTGGAGAGAGATAATCAAAATAATACAGGAGTGGCTAGGTCTACCTGTGCCTGAATCAATTTAACTTTGCCTCTTGGGGGACAGATCGTGTTTAACCAAGATTTCCAAACCAGCATTTGCTCTAGCCCTAACAGGCTTTATCTCAGCTGCTAGGGTTATCCTCCGTAACTGGAAAAGCCAAGTTAGACCTGACTATAGAGAGTGGGTTAAGTTAATGACAGAGAACGATCATTTGAGTTAATGATAGCCAACCTGCATAACTGTAAAGAATAGTATCTGCTTGTCTGGAATCAGTTTTTGTCTTTCATAAAAGGAGAAAACATGTCATAGGAGTCAGACACTATACTTTTGAGGAATTTATTTGCCTTTTGAATGTATGTCTCATGTTTCATTAATATTATGAATATTTCTTTTTCACTGAATTAGCGTACAGGTGGAAGGAGTGGGCTCTTGTTTTTGTTTTTGTTTTGGTTGTGCCACAGGGACTTTTCTTTTGTTTCCAGGTTTGATCTGTGGATTGGGTCCTTCAAGGACTGATGCTGTGCTGACGGACTTTTGAATCTTACTTATGAATGCTGCAGAGATGATGCTGTGCTTTTGTTTAGTCTGTGTTGTTTTGGTTCTTGTTTATGTGTTTATTTTTTTGTCTTTTGTACTTGTTTATTTGTATTAATGTTCCTTAACAAAAAAAAAAGAAAAAAGAATTCAATAAAAACTTAACTAACAAAAAAAAAAAAAACATAGACGAAGAAAACTTAGTACGTTTGGTTTCACCGAATAGTTCATTGTTTGTCCCTTAAAATCTTGGGAGAGAGTGTGTTTGGAGAAGGGTGCATTCTTCAGATAAGGATCCTCTTCTGCAGGGAGTAAATTGTAGTTTGTGACAGGTTTACAGCCGGTTCTGGGGTTCTGTTTCTGCACTGAGCGGTCAACAGGAAAGAAGAGTGTTATGTGTGTGTGTAGGAGGGTCGTATATCGTGGTATCAGTCACAATGCTACACACATTACCACTAACGTCCCCACAAAAACATAGTTACTTGTCTTTGGGAGTGGATGGCATGGGGAAGATCCACTGAAGTGCGGGGTATATACCAATAGAGAAAGGGAAGTATAGTGACCACCATTCATAGTATTCTGTTACATCACCACACAGCCATCTTGGTGGGAAAACAACAGGTGATTGTAATAAATGAACAGGTATTATAATCAAATGACAGCCACAGCCACTGAGCTGTGTATATGCTAAAGCACCATATTGGTAGGAAATACATCATGGGAATACTATCAATAGCTTGTGCTGAAAGCCATCAGGCCAGGAATGCTGCATGCCCCTAATTGCAGCTGGGGCCTGACTTAAACCTCTCTTTCTAGCTCAGGTCACATCATAGAGAGCGGGGCTGAATCAGACCTGTCCTATGAAGGAATAGCTATTTGTCATTGGTTTAGCCAGCAGAAACTGGTCTCATCCTATGATGAGTCCTGGGAATAGAGGCAGTTGTTGAGGAAGATCATTATGTCTCCTGATACCAAAGTGATGTGTCCTGTTACTGATAAGAGCAGCCTAAGAAGTGACCTATTTACCTGAACCCCTTACTCACTGCAGTCAATTAAGCTTGACTTGGACAAGTCATTGTGTCATATTTTCCACCCCCAGTTCCTCACAGTCTGTCTTTAATCCCTAGTGGTTAGAAATTGTCTCTTTTCTCAAGGTCAGGTGGTCAGGTGATGCTCTTGTTTGTTTCACTGCACAAATTTGACTACACTTCCCAAGAAGAGCAGCAGGTGAGACCCTCTCACACTGTTCCATACATACATGTGTGCAATAAAGAAGACCATACTTGGGCACTCCAAACCTGAGTCTGAGTTCTGATTTCCTCACCACTATATACTGTACATGTACATGTATGTTGTTGGCTCTCCTTTTCTCTTGCACAGCCTCATCCTGAGCCAAGATAACAGTGAGAAAACCAAATGTGCAGGCCATGGCACTGCTGCTCTGTAGATAACGTTTGCCAGAATGTAGACCAGATGGCCTTGAGATATGTTGACCCTGAGGTCATCATGTAGCACTTTGCTCCTTGTGTTCATTCCTTGTTGAGGCTAGCTCGCTCTTCAGCAGATTCCCCAGTCTGCTGAAGACCAGTATTCTCCTCTGCAGATCTTGTGTGCCTTTTACTAAACTACAATACATTGTGGCGATAAGTAGGCTAATTTAATTATCCCCTACAGCCTTGGACATAATTATCCGCAACATTGGTGTAAGGCTGCATTCTCAAACCAAAATGTTTTCAAGATGATGTCGAGGAAAGGATGATAAATTAAGTGTACAAATGTGGAGAACGCAAATCCGAGAGCCGCTTTTTGATGACATATAATAGGCTATTATTATTATCATCATTATTATTGCAATAATAATTAGATACCCACCAAAAACACACCCACATCCCATCTGCTGGCATGAAAGTTACGGTAAGCACACTATGGGTTAGTAGCGGTTAGTAATAAAATAGGCTAGTTTTTTTTTCTTTTGAGGACAGAATCATTTCTCAAAGATTGCCTGATGAATTTCAGGTGGCAAGTTATTTCGTATTTTTCATTATTATTATTCAAAAAAGAGCATGTTCGTAAATAAAGTTGAGTGCTTTATGTTGCCAGTTTTGACGGAAAGTCCTAATGTTGAATGTAACTGGCATGACGGAGAGTCCAGCCCACTCCCGTTCAGCAGCAGGAACCTGGTGGTGTGATGCAGCGCGTGCTTCAGTCTCGCCTCAGTGACAGGAAGAGGGTGAAGCGTTTTAAAGTCGCGGCGGAAAATTGAGCCCCGGTGCCCTTCCACTCCCACTCGATGCAAAAGCAAGCGTGGGTGGCTTGACGTCTTTCTCGATCACTTTATCCATGCTGTCGGCATATTTTGGGTACTTTGTGGACATTAGCGTCTCAACGTTTCGACTACCTTGAAACAGACCAGGCGGACTGCGGACGTCAACTTGACTTTTTTCAACGGTAAGTTAGCTTTAGGAAGGCAGTTTGTGTCGGTGGCAGGCAGGTCGAGCTGGTTCGACTGTCAAACTGAAAAACGTGATTGCGAACAGCCGTTTGAGTTTATCTGAGCGTACGGGTTAATCAGTTTGTTTTCACTTTGACATTAGTCATTGCTGTTCAGGTATGTGTTGGTCATGGTTGGTGGCAGTGGACATATAACTGAACTTCAGACGTTAAGGCGTTGGGTTCTGTAATATATGATGATATGACGTTATGTATCTAACGGTTGAAGTGTGAAATGTAGGCTACTAACTTAGTTAGTTGCATTGAAACAGTCATTTCTAAATAATTCTGAGCAGCTCGATGATTGCTCTTAACTAAAGCTACTTAACATGACTCAACTTTTATGTGTTGGCTGTTGGGAAACACGTTATTATTGCTTAACTTGGGATAGCTAACGTCAGCGATTTTTTCCCCCAGTCGTCATTTATTAGTAAAACTGGCAGGTACTCGTCCTGCTGTTTAGTGTAGCGTTAACCTACCAGGGGTTATTGGTCCTCAGCAAAACCGCCAGGGGCCCCCAGCAAAATGAGGAATAGTTTAATTTCTCTATTATTTAATGTGAAGAGAGGGCAGTGAGAGAATGATCTAGGAATGAGAGGCTCTTCACTCTCCTCACTCCTACACCTACAGAATAAACAGTTAACCTAATGTTATATAATTATGTAACAACTAAGCCACAATAAAAAAACTTCTCACAAGCGGTGAAAACCGCATCAAATGAAGGTTTGTGGTCGAATGCGTGTCTTCATGTGAAACAGCCTCTGTTTCTTTTCTGTCCTTTCTGAATAGTCAGCTTGTGTTGCAGCGCCATCTGGTGGTTAGACAGTCCAACCTAGAGCTGCACTCTATCAAGGTGCCATATGGTTATTGTAGTTCAGTGTGTTTGAGAAAAAGACCATTAGGCAGGTCATAGACTAAAATAACCCTCAAAGCTCGACTAACACAAAATGAGCTATTAATCAGCTTGCACAAAGGACCAAAGTGATCTGAGAGATGTGGAATACCCACACACCTCTGTCTTTTTTGCCCCATGTTTTGACGACAGTTATTTTTTGCCCCCCAATGGTTGGCAACCTTTAGAGATAGTATAAAGGAAATCATTATTTGTGCCAAACTGCTTCTAAACAGCTATTTAGGCGGTGCCGGGGGAAATTCAGTATAAGCCCTCTCCACTTCCATGCACTGTTTTCTGAGCATATCTACTTTTGGTACTAAATTGTCTCTTTCTTCTGCTACACCCTCCTCCCCCAACTGCATGCAGGTGGTGATCCTAAAGCTGCAGCATGCAGCCAGGCGGGGCACATAAAGGTAAGCCTTTTCACACTTCAAGTGAGTCATTGAACCCTGTTTTGTCTACATGCACGTTAAATGTTTGTCTCTTTATTTATAGGAGTGTCTGGCAAGAGCGAGCTGTTCCATTCCCTTAAGGTGTATCTGAACAACAAGAACAGACTACAACCCATCATTGGTCAGTAGTAACAAATGTCTCATAAGATTTTGATTTGTGCTTTGTTGTCTGTGCTGCCGTATGTGTGAGACTGAGATAATTCCTGTCACTTTATGTGTATTCCAGGCCTGGGCAGTGTTACAGAATGTGTGAAAGCGGGCATGCACAACAGAGAGCCATTGTACCTGTGTGAGGTGTGTGTGTGTCGCCTCAGCAAGGCTGACATACGGAACCACATCATGGGAAGTCTCCACAGATACAACTACATTGTAAGTAGTAGAGGGCCGGGTGGTGATAAACGTCTTTGTGTCAACATCTTTGTGTCAGTGTCTGACCAGGATGATACTCACTGGTGGTGTTTGGCCTGACAGAAAGCCTGGCACCCACACTTTGTGGCTGAATGGAAGAAGAGTGCTGACCTGTCCAAACTGGCCTGGCCACTGATGGAGATGGCTAAGATACTTGAGAGAAGAGAGGGACCTGGGGAAGTACAGGTAGGCGATTGAATGCATATGACTGTTTATGATTGCAAACAAATGAGTGTTTTGGATATGGGATGTTTGAGTGTTCATATCATTTTGTGTGGCCTGTCCTCATGTTAAGGTGCTGGAGTTTGAAGAGGCTGTATACCAGGAGATGGCATTACACAATGAGGCTGATGGTTAGTGTTTATCCCTGTCTATCCATTTGTTTAGGATGTGTTTGTCCCACTTTATACACTCTGCTTACCTTCCCAATCCCACCCTCCGTCTTCTCCTATCCTCCATCTATCTCCTTTCTCTATTTTGCCTCTATTTTTACTTCCATTCACCCCTCTGTTTTACTTTAACCATATCTCTGTCTCTCTCACCATACAGCAGTTACTCTGTTAAATACCTTCAGATGTGGGCAGGGGCAGAGTGAACCTCGGAGCCAATCAGAGACCACCTCTGCCCAGCTGGAGCGCCCTGCTGTCCAGTCACAGAGGGTTGTGCTTCCTCCCCAGAAGCACCTGAGACAGTCAAAGAAACCAGTAGGCCAACCGCTCAAGGCCATCACGCAATTACAAACGACCTCAGCTCAGACTGACAAGCCTCTACCCTTGATACAGTCAACTGCAGCTCCCCCTGTCAAGTTGAAAGAGAACCCCTCTGTATTGCAACTGGGGAACAGTTGGAAGTCACTTGAGCCCCCTGTGCAATCAGAGAACAGCAACAGCTTTATTGATGGCTACACGGGGAACAAGCCTCTTATTGGTGAGAATGGTTGGAGAGTAAAACATTTTTTAATTTGTTGGATTACTCAGAAACATGTTTGAAAAGAAAAAAGGCATTGGCTTGTGAGATAAGACGTGGCATTTTGCACATCTTATTAGAAATTAGAGTAAACTGTTTAATGGCATATTCAGTATATTCATTTTTGAAGCAACATAATCTGCTGGAATATTAACCATGTTCAGTTACATTACTGAGTTTGCTCTAGTATCCAGTGATTCCAATTTTAAACTGGTCATCAGTACTTTATAATGGATATTTTCTAATAGTAACCTACATAATTCTGTTGGTGAGTATGCTAATGATGAGTTGTAGTGCAATATTTTGGGGATGGATCATTTAAAAAAACGCTGTGTGTGCATGTTTGCACTAGGTCTTAACTGTGTGGTTGAGTGTAGAAGTGAAGAAGATGGCCACCCATACTGTTTCATATGTCACTGCTGCCGCATCAAATCCATCAAAGATGACATCATTGATCACCTGACCAGTTCCTCCCATCTCTTCAACTACATGGTCAGTTTGTTCTGCATCAGTAATTAAAGTGAGCTAAAACATGAATCCTGTACCATTCTGCATCCAAAGGTTTCTGTAGAGAAGATACTAGGAGTGAGTTTTAAGTTAATTTAAAACATCTTTGTGTGTAGATGGAAGCTCATCCTGAGCAGGTGGAGGTAATGATGGCGGGGATTAATGGCAATAGACAGCTTCTCCAATCAGTGGCCAAGAAAGTGGAGCAAGAGGAAGGCAGAGGAGAATTAAAGGTATCACATACACTCTTGTGCACACACTGTCCTGCTTTGGTTTTGTATGTAAAAAGGAGTGGAGAGTTTGGAGAGTGTGATACAGTGTACAAACAGACAGGGTAATATCCTCAGCCCAGTATCATACTTTTATAATTGATCAAACGGGCCTAATGTCTTCCCTGAGAATTTCTCAGTGGAATTGTGCAGTCAATATTTTGACCAGCTTTACATCCTTAGAGAATCCAGTGGAGAAAAGAGTTGCAATGAGGTAAAGAGCAGATAAACCAACCTAAAGATGGAATAAAGCTCCTCCAAATTAGCTTACATTTGTTGAGAACAGGTGTTCGCTTGCACAGACATGGTGATACTGTGACAGGGATATGTGACCGTTATAGACTGCACTAATAATTTGTATAACCTTCCCTAAAATTCAACACCGAATTGCATATATACTTGGTTTACATGACAGGTACTGCATGTTTCTAGTAGTCACCCTGGAGGTGTCTGCACATGAACAAACCTTTGCCTACACCCTGTGTGAGAAAACAGAAAGTTTAGACTAGAATTATTTTTGCTGATTGACAACTTACAGTATCTGAATTGTCCTGATGCAGCAAATCCCACCCATTTAAATGTTAAGTGCTGACAAACTGATGAATTGGCCCAGGGCCTGGGCTGGTACAGTCTTGGTTTCTCTTCTCCACTCAGTCTCCATTTTTCCTCTTTCATTCATCCTCCATCTTATGTTCAGAACATCTCATGTTTCCTAGGTGATGAGGGTACCAGCCTCCCTCTGTATCCTGCTGACTGGCAACAGTTATCACTGGTGTAAGTACGAATGTATCCTCATCCACTGTCTTTCCTGTTTGGCCTAACCTCTTCCCTTTCCAGCTCCTGCTCTTGAGTGACTAGTGATGTAAGTATAACACTACACTGACACTACCCTACACTCTCATGCTGTTGAAGAGAAGTTTACTGTGATAATTGTTGTTTGTCAAGACCATGTTGCTTCACCCATGCATTTCGATGTGTAGATTTGATTAGGCTCCATAAGTCAAATTCAGGCATTTTCTTTGCTCCTTCTGTGTTATTCACCCCTGGTGTTTGATTTTTTATTTTACACTCTCCTTTCATCCTTTGTGCTTGGTTTTTTCTATTCTCCATAACTTATCTCTTAAATTTGTCTGCATGTTTGAATCTTCAACCACTTCAATGTTTCTTTTCCAAATCCAAATGCATTCTCTTCACCTGGCTTATTCTTCTGCTCCTCCTGTGTTTTTGAGTACAAACACTCATGATTTTTATGTATTTTTCTGCGTATACCCCTTGTATTCTTCTCCTCTCTTTCTGTTCTGTCTCTTCGTTTCAGGTATGAAGATGTTGTCTAATGGTAATGGCTGGACAAGTACTAACATCCAGAAGAGAAAAATCCCTGTCAAAGGTGTGTGTCTCTGATGGGCAACAGTTGAATCAATGGAAACCAAAAACTAAAAGAGCCTTCTGTTTTCTTTCAGTCATGATATTGTCCTTTTCATTTTCTGCTGCCTTTCAAACTTTCTGGGTCCATTTTATGCCTATTCTCTAAGGGCCAAGTGTTGGTGTCATCGAGGCCTCGGATCAAGGCGTGCCACAGAAACGCACTGCAGTTCTGTCAAAAAAGGCAAATAGGGCAAAGAAGAGGAAGAAGTTTGCAAATGTGACAAATCCTGTGTTCAAGGTAAGCCTGCCTCTGACCAAAGGTTCAACGGTGCTGGAGAGGACACCTTTCAGCCTGGACAGCCTCCCTGTGTCACCCACGCACTCACCCACTGCAGACCCAGGTCTTAGCCCCTCATCCGAGATAGACCCTGACTCTGGGCCACTGGCCATTAACCAGGCTGAGCACACACCACAACCTCAGCTCGACTTTTTTAGTGGAGGCACAGATGCACACACCGACGGTCAGTACCTGGGACAGGAAAGAAACTTCAAAGACACTCAGTATGAAGAGGTGGATGGTTATTTCAGTGACAGTCAGTGCTTCAACCAGTCTGAAAACATGACTGGAACAAATCCATATGAACAAAGAATCTTCCATAAGCCAGCATATGAGACAGAAAAGGGACCAACCCATGCCTCATTCCTGCATGAAAAGCAGGGTGGTGAGACATCGAACTGTTCAGTTTCTGAAATACAAAATGCTTATGAGGAGCGGAATAATGGCAGATGGCATCATACTCTAGGAGGACTAATTAAAACCATGTATAAAGACCGGCAAAATGAAGGCTCAGACAGAGAAGACGAAGGGCTAACTGCTACTGTGTACCACAGTCAGGATTGGTCAACTTACAACTCCTGCCAGAGCGAAGAGGAGGGTTGCACTGAAGAAGACCAGCAGTACAATTCTGATTTTCAGAATAAAGTTGGCTTAAGAGTGGAAGTGCCAAGAGAAGAGGGACAGAGGGCAATGAGCTCAGGCAAGACTCACCGACAGTATTACCAACACCAGCCCCAACAGCAACACTTGGCAGAAGATTACACAAGTCTTCCAGACAGCCTAGGGCATCATGGCTCCTCTGGTTTAGTCGTTCATAGGAGCAACATGGATCCTCACGTAGATGAGTCGATTGCTCGCAGTGGTGGCATCGCAGCAGAGCCTAGAACGCAGTTCATTGAAATGGAACAAAGAGGATTGCAGACTTCGGGATACATGCAGTTCTCTTCTGGGTATGTCCAAACGGCTCCACATGGGTACACGACACAACCTATGGCCTATGCATCCTTCCACATAGGCCATGGGGTGACCTCTGACCCCTACTACAATACTGGACCTAGGACCAACCCTGACCTGCACCTTCCTCCTCCAAACCCCAATGCTGGTGGGCATAGATCCCAACCCCACGTGTTTATCCTGCCTGGGCAAGCTCAAGGTTATGGAACCCACTCTGAATTTTCTTCCAGAGGGGCTGGTAATGGTTTGTCAGGTATGATGATGCCAGGGAATGCGGGTTGGGCACCCTCTCCATATATGGTTACTTATCCCAGTACAAGTCCCACATCTGCACATCTTGGAGGACCTCACTGGGACCACATTTCTGCTCAAAGCACTGATGTCCCTGTTGGGTCCAACCACACTCAAATGGTCCAACATTTCTAACAAGACTTGGATATATCTGGTTTCCTTAATTAATGTGAATCTCCTAATGTTGGGATGTTGTTGTAACTGTAGTGATACACCCTTCATTGCCTCTTAAGGTTATGCAGTGTGAGATAATTATTCAGCTTTGTCCTCCTTGACTTCTTATTTACATTGCATCACTTTTCAACTAAGCAGTGTCATTTCATTTTAAGCCATTTTTCTTTCATATAAAGTTGAGGCAGTAGCCTTTTCTTCCACTTGAAATGGGCAGAAATGTTTAGTTGATGCATTTGCATATTCATGGGTACTTGGATGCTACACAACAAGAAGAATTCTTGCTGTGATTGGGTCCAGGCCAGTTGCAGTCACCTAATTCTTAAAAGTAAAAGCTAGTACTTTTCAATTCAGTGTTGGCCCCTGTGTCGTCCACATCAGAATGTGAATTATCTTCTCCCTGATCGTGTCTTATCTGAAGAATGTACACACATGACTCGAGCCATCCAATTAGAATAGGAGCCAATGAGATCATTTAAAAAAGGAAAAGCACTAGCTTCTACTGCAAGACAATGCATGTGATTACTGAGTGAGAAACAAGCATCTTGGCTATTAATGTGCTGGCTATATTTATTTGGGCCAGTGTTTCCCTACAATAGAGAAATTACTCCATATTATATCATCAGCTCCAAATCATATTGAGGCAGTTTGTGGCTGACAGCTGACATGAACATTTTCTATTCCTTTTGGACCATTATGGCTATGTGACTATTTGATATTTTTAAGTAGGTTGTGACTTTCGTCTGAATGACATCAAGAAACATTTACTTGAAATTAATTCAATGTACTATAGGTCAGTTCAGCTTTGTTTTGCCTGATGATATTATTATGGTCTTGCATTATTTAACTATATGTCAGCAATGTGTTATTCCACTCAATATGTCATTAGATAAAGCTCTGCAGCTCTACGGTCTAGATTTTCTAGACCGTAATTGTTTAGTTTCTTTGATGTTTTGTTTCTTTGATGAATATATACTATATTTCTGTTCTAATTACTAAGGTGTGTAATCATCTAATTATCCGAGATTAACATGATATAGATTGCTTGGTTAGATGGAGTTAGTTGATGTAGTTATTTGGAGTTCAAATATGTTTCAGAAGCATAGGCAATCTAATGCTTTCCATTGGTAATTATTAGGCCATCTTAAAAATCACTCCACAGCAGTCACCTAGACCTGCAGCAATGTCTGTGCATGTTAAACTCCCAGCTTTACGATTTATTTTGAAGATTTAACTGTACCCTTTTGAACAGTGTTTAAATGAGTGTTTGTGAAATTGTAAAGTTTCTTCCTGTAATTCAAGTTAATGTGACAAGATCTACTTGTCTGAAGTTCCTAAATCCAACAGCACTCTTTATTTGTTTTTCATTTAGTCAACCTTTGCCCAAACTTGGCCCTCTGTAGGAACCTTGGTACACCAGCTGCAACCCTCCATTAACAGCATCATCAACAAAAATATTAAATTTGAAGATTAAGACAGGCCATGACCAGGGATTAATCCGAGGCCCATCTCTTAATGTTCTCATGATACTAAAAAAATTTCCAGAAAATACACGGCCAGTTAATTATCCCTAATTTTATGAAGCATGGAATGCAACCAAAGCATCGTGAACCTGTGTATACCAAGGTTGCTTCAAACTAGGGGAACTTGGGAATTGTTGTCTGTACATGCTGTTAAGTGTTGAAGAGAAGCTGCCATGTCAGAACGCTGTGAGGCCACTGAATGTTATTTTGATGTACATGTTTCACACTAGTATTGAATGGTGTAACTTCTGTTTACGAGTGCAAAATAAATGACTGTCTTTGCAGATGTCATGTAGTCACTTCATTTAGTTGTGTGAATCATCACTGCTGTGCCCTTCTTCCCTGAATCTGTAACCTAAATTATTGCTTGCTCATTGAATTATAAAGGAGAGGACTGACGGGAGAAGATGCTAGGTTTTATATCAACTGGCTAATATAGGCTGTAGAATGTTTTGTTTGTATCTCTTTATTTGCATGAGAAGCTTAATTGTAAAACCAGTATCTAGGTGGTTGCATTCACTAATCAAAGACCAAAAGCTACATGTACATGCTTCAAGTTTGTTTAGTCATGACCCCATTAGTCCCCACTGTCTCAATTCTCACTGGCAGACATACTGTCAACTGAAAACAACCTCTCTCTTTACCTGGTGTGTCTCTGTGGCTGCTCTGGAGCCTTCTGCAGACGTCTCAGAACTGACCATGACAAGAAACAGCACCACTACTACATCCACACCCACCTTCACCATACAGGGCCCCTCAAACAAATCTATTTGTATGAGTGCACAGAAGTGTGCTGAGTTTTAGATGAGTCTATTGTTTCTCTTTAAATAAAAACATTATCATGATTAATTACCTCTATGAATCATGATATTTTCACATTCAGATGCATCTGATGTATAAGCTCACACTGAATGGGTACAGGATTCAGGAGAGAGGACCCGTGGCTTTTCAGAGAAATATTGTGGTATTAATGGAAAATGTCTGACAAAGATCATTCATAAACATTAAAGTTCTCCTGGACCTGCATATAAAACAATACTATCTCAAATGCCTGCAAGAATTGGGACAATGTGCTTCCTACAGTTGTTTGAGTGTGAGGGAAGGAGGATTTTTGTCAGTGACAACCAAAATATAATCAAATCTGTATGAGGACACCACTAGATCTCTTGTTTAACATATTTTAAACAATTTCAAGTCAAACAATTACATTTTGTTTTGCAAGCTAAAAATGTTTGTCATCAATCCTTTGGGTTTGTCTATAGTAGAAATTTGTTATGGGACCTTCTATCTGGAGGGGATGGAGGCTGCCTGGGGAAATCCAAATACTGTAGCCAATTAAAACACAGATAGATAGAGCTTGTATCTTTTCAACCTATCATTGGACTGTAAACAAACGCGGAACCGCCTCTTGCAAGTTGCTGTGGTTTTCACCAAGGCAGCAAGACACCCTTTAACAGCACTGAGCTGGCAGTGCACTAGCTAGTTTGTTAGCTGGCGAAAATAGCTAACAACAAACACAAGGAGGCTAGGCACATTACATTAACGTTAGCTAAAATTTCTGCAGTCACTGGCTATCTCGCTTTAGCTAACAGATCTGGGAGAAATCTTAAAGCTGCCTCCCCCACTGTCCAGTATTTCGCCTGAATCTCGTCGAGATGTCAGCTTTCTCTGAGGCGGCTTTAGAAAAGAAACTATCCGAGCTTAGCAACTCTCAGCAAAGTGTTCAAACCTTGTCACTGTGGCTCATCCATCATAGAAAACACTCGAAGACCATTGTCAACGTTTGGTTCAACGAACTTAAAAAAGGTAAGCTTAACATAGTTCCTAGCAGTCAAGCCAGCTAACGTGTTTCTGCCAGTCACAACCAAATATTTTTTAGCGTTGGCTAACAGGGATAACTTGGCTAGCGCTAGCCAAAACGTTGCTGTTTATTTCAAACTTTGTTAGCCAATGTGTAATCAAGTAGTCGAGTAACGTTAGTTTCCCAATAAGTTTTGACTAGCCAACATCAAAAATAGCGTTAAAGTTAGCTGTCTTCTGTCCTGTAAGTTATCGCTGGGTTTGGCTAGTTTACAATGCTGTACCCATGTTAAATGAGAGGATAGCAACAATGTTACTCAATGGCTCAACCCCAAATGCATGCTATATCGTGTTAGCTTACTTGGGCTAATGCTGCTCGTGTTTACTAGCTAGATAGTAGTCATAGTAGTAGCTACTGCCATTCAGTTTAGCTGTTGGGATGGGCCTAAAAGGTGGTGTTTTTACTTTGGGAGGTCAGTGTTAAACGGCAAACGTTAGCTAGGCCAAAAATGGTGTCTTACATCTTTTTTGCGAGGTAACATTACATACACTAATGTTTCAAAATGAGCAATTCTGTTCATTACAGCACCTTTCCTTCTTTCTTCCATCTGATGTGACTTGCTCTTTCAATGGCAGGAACACACAAGCTGACAAAAGTTTTAAACATAATGCTTTGGTGTTAGAGGCTGAAAGTGCTCAGCTCAAAATACAAAGGTGCAAGGTGTAAAGGCTCAACTGATAGAATATGAAGAAATAGACAGCACTGGAAAGAAGAAAATTAGTTAACTTATCAACAGTTACAATTAACATGTAGGCTATATAGCTGAAACATATTCATCATGACTGATATGTGACAGATTGTTCATTTCTTTAATGATTTTATGTTTCTCACAAGTGCTCAAGTCTGTCAGCCACTTGAGGCTGTTGCAATATTACCTGTTTTTTAATAGGATAACTGTTATAATTTTGTTTTTGGCTCATTACTAACATCTGTTCATAGAGGTAGAAAGGTACTGGTCACACACATACTTACATACGGTATAATCATACATTTCTCTGTGGCTTCCCGACACCAGTCTTCAAGAGAAACACTGCTTGAAAGAGAAATCCATCACTGCAGAAAAGAACACGGCTGTAGTGAACATTGCTATATTACACAAATGTTAGATTTGCCATTCAAAGCATATCAAAACGAGAAGATATTGACAGAAAATATTGATCACAAAGCTGCCATGCATCACTATAAACAAACGTAGCCAGATTGTGGTATATCAGTAAAATGCTGTTAAAGAATTTGTTATGTAGATGGAGTGATAAGTACACCATTGAATTGTTGGGGTACAGTCTTGAATGTAAATGTGCTATAGTCTATTGTGTGGAATTGGATACAGCTATTTCAGTACAGCTTGTATTCTACAGTGCTTATATTTTGGATATGTGTCTAGGGCTTAACGTGTTGTATTTTCATTCTGGCACTTTTCCTTAGGGTGCAGGTCAACAGCCTAATGATACCTCAGGTGGTTGTTGTATTTTGGGAGGTTTTCTGTAGACCGAAAGGAGTGTGGGGTGTTTATAGCAACAGGGGATTCTAGAGATATTTCTCTGGGGCTTTTATGCTGAGCTCAGTGTTGACTGTGAACTGTCCTGAAACAACAGGCATATTTATCTATTTATTTAAATTGTCCGATGTGATGTTGTAAGAAGCTACATGTTGGTGGATGTAATCTGAATGGAAAAGATTTACAAGATAAGGTCTGCAATTAAAGAGAGTGGAGAGAGAAAGAGGAGACCGATTAACTTCTTAAAACATACGTTTGCCATGGGGGCTTGTTTGTAACCATAGTGAAGAGTGTGCTGTGTGTCTAAATGATTGTGGCTGGGGAGGTTTTCTTCTCACTTGTGGCTGATTGCTCTGGGGTGATTTGCTCTTTTTTAAGACATTGAAAGGAGTAACTGAAGTAACACGTTTGTAGGTTTTAGATAGGTAATCTTTTTTGTGATTTAAGAATGAAATTAATATTTTAAATAGGTTAATTGATGCATCATTATTCATTAGTGTATAATGCAGGCTATCCATGAGTTGAAACAGGTAACCTGTAAATTAAATTGTTTACTATTCCTTTTGGTGCAATGAACCATGTGTCTCTGTTGCTGCTCAGCTTGAGGTTCAGTCTTGTCAGTTATAGCTGATTGACTCACTGTAATATGTGTATGTGTACGTGCGCATGCATGTATGCAGCTCAGGTATCACGCAAGCTGACCTTCCTCTACTTGGCCAACGACGTCATTCAGAACAGCAAGAGGAAAGGACCAGAGTTCACCCAGGACTTTGCACCGGTCATCATCGATGCCTTCAAACATGTGTTCAGGTCAGATTTAACAGTACCAAGCATTATTAAACCTGAATGTATGAAAACAGCACAGGAAAACACTTTTTTTTGGTTTACCTCAGTTGGATTTCACAAAGCCACTGAAAATGTACATGCCTGGTCTGACCTGTGTTGCTCTGTGCAGGGAGGGGGAGGAAGGCTGTAAGAAGCAGTTGGGTCGGATCCTGTCCATCTGGCAGGAGAGGGCTGTGTATGAGAACAACCTGCTGGACCAGCTCTCGCAAGTCCTACGTAAGTTCACACAAATGGTTGGGTTTCCTCATAGTTTGTGTCAGGGTTTTATTTTTTACTGGACAAGGTGTCTGGCTAGATTTCTGTTAGTGGACAAATTGTTACATTTCCAGCTATATCTATTAGCTATATCTATTTGCCTAATAATGAGTATATATAATAATATATATATAATATATAATATATAATATATAATATTTTTGTTTATGTAATGACATGATTTTGAAATTGACTTTTTGACTTTTTTAAACCATTTCAAAACAAACATGAAATACGATGTACATGTCCTGCACAATAGACTGAAATGAGCAAATGGAAATACAGATATAAATGTAGTCATCAATGGGCAGAGACAGGTTTGCCTGTGCCCTAGCCTGAGTTTAGCCTCACTCCACTCACCTACTTGCTCAGTCTCTCGACAACACAAACTGAAGAGTCTAGTTAACATTTAGTCTAAAAAGTTACTTTAATGGATACGTTGTTGCAATGATTTTCCCAGCCAGCAAATGTGTAAGAATTCAAGCAGAAATTTAACTGGAATTTCAACTTTAACAGAATAACAGAGAGAGAACAAAATAAAAGCACTTTCCTGCTGGTGAGTAAATTCAAATAAAACATGGATATCATCAAATCTGGTGTTGCAAGATTTATAAAAGGCACTCAGCCTTTTGTTTACTGACTAATATTTGTGACCTGGGGGTCCATGAAACCAACTCAAAATCCACTGTAATTAAAAAAAACAACAAAAAAAACATCAAAAACAAGGATGTTTTTTTTTTATTTTTATTTTTTTATTAATATCTGAATATCTGACCTTTGGACCTATAATTGACTGCAACCACTAGTTCATTCACTGATACTGTGCTAGTTAAAAGCTCCAGGAAACTGAACCCATTCTAGACTGTGTGCTCACACTGTGCACTTGGTCCCTATCTGACAGCTGACAAATTCAATGATCATCTAAAGATGAGTTTCAGGACAGCCTGCCAGATAAGAGGCTCAATTACTCAATTATAGGCCGCAGTCTATACCAGCCATATGCATTTATTAAGTTGTCTGACTAAGGTGAAGGTTAGCTTATTTTATCTTATATATTTAAAATTACATTAAAAGTTCTTTTTTTTTTTTTTTATTATAGAGAAGACATCTACATTTTGAAATACTGTATCATAATGAAAATTACTGATGAGCTGTAGCTCATCCAGTCTTTGAAGGAGGATGGGGAATTAAGTCAGGGATGCCCCATCTTTCTGTGCGTATTTCAGTGTTTGGGTTATTGTGATACAAAGAACTTAAGTTTTAAATTGGGTTTATCAAGTGGCCCCCTCCCATCACATATGTTTCACTGAACTAGACCCACAACAACCTCCAGAAGGATCAACAGTAAGTTCTGGTGTCCCAGAACCAAGTCCCGCCACACTTGAACTCTACACTAAACAGAGCTAGAGTTAACATTTGGTCATGGAAATTTAGAAAGGGTTCATGGAAAAGTTTTGGAATTTCATCAGTGAAAAGGTGTGAGAACCCTGATAATGTCTAAACTTGCTGTTGGTCTCAACAACAATAGGCGAATGGGACAGCTGATCCCGCTGACTAGGTTTAAACTTTGCTGGTTTAAATTTCCTTGGGTGTTTTTTTTGCATTTTTAAGCAGCAGGTAGCACAGACTTAATAAAGTGGTATGACAGGATGATCTTGAAATTTCAAATCTTCACAATATCCTCTGCAGCTAATGTGCTGTATGGCAGGAAAATCTGCCTCTAGCCTGACTTGGAAACTAACCTGATTAATCAAATAAGAGCCATCCTTAAGACAACTGTGGATGGATAGAACAGGTTATTATATCATTATATATATGCATAGAAGAACAGGTCATTAAGAAGCAAACTTGAGTGAATCAGGCACCAGACACTAAAATCCTCTATGCCTATGTGCTGTCAGCCTGTCACTGTGCGCTGTCAAACCTCATCATAGTTTATAGTATTTGAGAAAATTGTTTTTCACAAATCATGCCTGTTGTGTAAAAAAAAAATAGAAAGTTGGGAAGGCTACTTGGTGCAGTGTCCGTTTGGACATTGTTTCCCTCCCTTGCATAACACTGTGATAGGTAGCACTTCCAAAGGAGGAGTCGAAGGCACTCCATATTGAATTTATAGCCTTTAATTCACGTGGGCAAGTATTAAAAACATGACTTATAACCTGCTTACATCAAATACATTTCTGGGGACAAGTGGAGTAATTACTGATGACAATACATTATTATTTGGTCAGTGTGATTAAATTATTGGACATACATTAGGTCAGCTTACAGGGAACACTGATCGTGAAAGCTCCGCTGATGATGCAGCCAAAACTGAATTTCTATTTTTCCAAGTTAAATTGGATTTCAAAATATTTGTTCAAAAGGTTTAATCCTTACAACTACAGTCAGGTCCTCACTGCATATGGCACTGGATAATGCTTCAAATTAGCTTTTATGCACATACTCTCCTCTGTGCTCCTCCATGCAATACCCTCCAAACCACACTGTTAATGTGGCCATGTCCTGTACACAAATTTGATGTTGCAGGTGAAGCTGTTGTCCATCCACTTACTGACTGTCCCAGACATGAAATCGGCCTGAGAATATTATTTGAAGGCAGTAAGCTTTTTGCACATTGTCTGTCTGTTTGGTCCAAATGATTATCCTATTTTACTGAATACCAGCACCCACAGTGTTCAATCCCATCGATCCTGTGGAAGGTGAGAGGCAATCATATCTACCACTTATTAGCGGGTGTCCCAATATAATGGGCATGAAATATAGGAAGATGAGACGTGGAACAGCCTGGCCTGCCCTTCTCACCAAGACAAATGTTGGATTGCTGTTGATTGACTGACACTAATCAAGGTTAAACAGTCAGGTGAAGATCAAACATTGAGGAAAAGTGGTGGCTATTCAGGATGGATTGGAAGATGGGGGGGTTATTATTCTGCCATTTAAAATTGTAAATTTTCACTGTTCTTGTGCTGGCAAACAGTGCCTCTGGATGTGACGTTTTCCTTTGCCTTTTTGCTCTTTTCTTGTCTATTTTAGATGGAGAGAAGAAGGCTAAGAAGAGGTCATATGAGGAGATCCAACTGGATGATGAGGACTTTGCCTCCCAGAGCTCCCCAGCAGAGCCCCCACAGGTGCTGGCCTAGACAGCCCAACACCCCACAGCGGGGCCATAAATAGAGGGTGTTATGAAATTATGCATTTAACCACACAGAGGTCATTTTATAATATTTACTACAGTTAAGAGTGTTTCTGGACTAATTTGTAATATTTTTATCTTTATACTTCCATTCTCTGCTCTCTCTTCCATATTACTCACTTTTTGTTTTACTTCTGCCTCCTCCTGCGCCCCTCCCTCCCCAAACACACACACACTCACTCACTTGCATGCTTTTCTTTGCCCTTAACTGCTCACTCACTGTGCCCTATTTCTTTGCTTCTGTCCTCCATTTGCTCTGCTTAACTCCCATCCCTACGTCATCATCCTCTCCCCCGTTTCCCCTTCCTCCCTCAGACAGCTGAGTTAATCCGGGCCCTGCAGGAGCTGGAGAATGCAGCCTCTGGCGACTCAGCGCTGCGTCAGCGCATCTCTTCCCTGCCTGCCGAGGTGCAGGACGCGTCACTCCTTCACAGAATCACAGGTAGGAGGCGGGACACAGCCCACTATTGTGTATGTACACACGCGCACAGAAATTTACAGTTACTAAAGGAAACCTGTTTCACAGTACATGCTCATTAAACACATACTCCTTAGCTAGTCAAGGAATCGTCATCATGAGCAAACAGGGTGGCTTAAAGGATAAGGCCGGTGTTTTTTAATGCATTGCTTACCGTCAACAAATCCTATGAAAATAACAAAATCAGCATGTAGCCGGTGCCCAATGAAGCCATGTCCCAGCAGCCATAGAACTCCACTGTATTAAAAAAGCTATTAAAAACACATCAAAGAGCAATGCTGTTGCTCTGGGCAACATATTTCATCATCGCGATGCACCGGGCCAGCCGACTTTTTCCTCAAACAACTTAATAAGCCGGCTGTAAACACTTTGTGATCTCAGGAAAGTAGTTCCGTAGCACCGAAAATAGTCCCCGGTGTAATGAAGAATTTGTTCCCATTTGAATTTGATTTGGTAATAACTACAACAGTCTGACTTTTCGTGGTAACAGTTAGTGATTTTTAAAATGTAAACTATGTCTTTGTGAGCTGTATTTCAAGGTTTTTAGCTTACAATTGGAGCCAATGACTTCCGGGTTGACGGCTAAAAACGGTACGTGGGAAGTCAGAAAGTAACGGGAGTAGAGCAAACGCATTGTTGATTTTGTTATTTTCATAGGATTTGTTGACGGTAAGCAATGCATTAAAAAACACCGGCCTTATCCTTTAATGAGTAAACAGACCGGCATTCAGCTGGAAGGCCTGGGCTCAAGCCCCTGTGACAGCAAACGTCCTGCTGGAGTGTCCTTGAACAAAACTCTGAATCCCTACCAGCTCTATTGCAGCCGACCCTCTGCTCCGACCTCCCTGTGGAGAGGGGATCAGTAAAAAGATGATTTTCCCCTTCAGGGATAAAAAAACCAAAAAAACAACAACTTTCCACAACTTAAAGACGAGATGAAATGAAAAATGCCTTTTTAACCCTTTTAGATCACATCCCCGGTCATACTGTGCACCTATTTAACAATATATGCCAAAAAAAATACCAAAAATCAATTTCATTGTATTCTTATATCAAAATTCAATCATGTTTTCTTCCTGTAAAACAAAATATGCCGTGTGCTTACGTAAGCATGCCCGTAACTAATTTCAACCAATAATATCATGACATCCACCCATCAATCAATCTTCAACTTTTAGCGCACAGAACTAAGAGGCTAAGATTCATTAGTTAGCTAGCTAGCAACAGCACACCCACTTTTCAACGTTCAAATCAAATTCCTCCCAACGTTATGTCCCACCTGTCTTTCCTGTTTCACTCGTAAATACGTCACGATACGGAAGTTAGATACTCTCGAAATGCCGTTTCATCTCGACTTTAAAGTTGATGGCATGATGAGGAGCGAATATGCTTCCACCGGGCATAGGGAACAGAAGAGTTGATATGCTTGCCAGCGATTAGTGCTATTTTCGTTTTGGCTGGCTGTTCTATCAGTACTGAGGGAATACTGCATGCCCTCCATCTGAACCCTTCAGACCGGTCATATTCAAGCACTGTGCCCTCCTCTCTGTGTGCTTTGTGTGCTTCAGATAAGGAGTCAGGGGAGCGGCTCTCCCGGCTGGTGGAGGAGGCCTGCATGCTGCTAGCAGACTACAGTGGCCGCTTGGCGGCAGAGATCGACGACCGGCGGCAGCTCACGCGCACGCTAACGCTCTTCCTGCACAGCCAGAAGGACGGCTTGGCCCAGAACGAGCAGAAACTAGAAGTGCGTAAATAATCACCTTTTTTTCCCTCCTCATTCAACCTAGTTGCCGTTTGTTATCTGTGTTTGTCCGTCTACTTCACCTTTCTATCATCATTCATCCTTGATGTTAATCTGTTTGTCTGTGTAGCTTTTTACTCACACTTATTGTTTGTTCACCTTCTGGAATTAAATTTCTTTTCATATATTTCAGGATGTTATATGTTTCTGCAGACTGTTTTATTACTAAACCAGGCTGTAGATTTTAAATTTGGTGGACAAACAATATGATTGTTATTAGTTTTATGAACACTGGGCAGATTTATTTGGATATACACTTGACATCCAAGTTCGGTATTCCCTTGCCATTGGGAAATACTTGCTCAGTGAGGTTGCTTTCATGTAGCTCAGTTGCGTTTTAACTCATCTCGTCTCTTATCCTGTGCATTTGCTAGAATGTAGTCCTTCCCTCAAGGTAGGTAACGACCAAAAATGCTTCAGTGTCTCATTTTCATCATCATCATCATCTCTACACTTTCTCTTGCTTTCTCATAGACTGTGGATGCCGTTTGTGATGAATGTTTAACTGTCCAGTCTTTATCCACAGGACATGAAGAGGATTAAGTATCTCGTGTTTGTATCTTCACTAAATCAAGTCTCTTGTAATAAAAAAAACAGGAAATAAAAAATGAAACTGATCTTGTGAGTGCTGTCATTTTGCTTTGACACCTGCTTCCCCTGGTGATGCTTGCATTGTACAATCAAATTTGTTACGTTTTCTTTGATGTAGACATAAATACTAACTACACACTTTAGGCTTAAACTGAGCTGTATTCAGTGGTAGGTGTAGATGTGCCCAAAGGGAGGAAAACGTCAGTTTCATATTATGACAAGAATAAGAAAACAGCAACCAGGTTTCAGCCATCTAAAATGGGTTTTATTCCTAACCAATAGGTTTGTTTCTGCTGTTCATAACATATTCTCTAATGAGATTTTTTTATTAATATTGATAACATGATGTCTAATTACTAGAAGACAAAGAATAAATGTGATATTTCTCAATTGAAAATTCATGTTTCATTTTGAACTGTGAAACCTCCCTTGGCCGGAGGAAGTTTGTGTTCTGCTTGCACAACACACCCGACATCCATCAGCTGTTTGGCAATCATACATGACAAGCATATCTGACACAGTAACACATGCAGAGAGAATAAAACATTTGACCGGCACTTGAGGTGACCGTGTGTATATCAGTACATCCTAAGTCATAACATTAGCCCCAGCAGTCATTTAACGTGCATATAGAATTAGGTGAAAACATTTCTGTGGGCATCAGCTTTGCTCCTCTGGTGACTGACCTTGGGCTGTGTGCCAGGGTCGTTGTTTCTGTGTTAATCTCACACACTCCCTGATGATAGACCAGCGCCACTTAGATATGACATGCACAGCACCCTCCCTCCAGTGGTCTTCGTAGGCTTCAACTACTGCAGAGAAATGTGAAATAAACTGAACTGCTCACATCCCCTTTGCTAAGGATATTCTCGAAATGGAGGAGAAAAGGTTTCTATTCTGATGGCCTCCAATGTGTTTTGTAGATGGAAGTGAGAATAAACCATGTAGAGATAAAATTGAGTAATACAAATTTTTTTTCATGTGGCACAGGAATATTTTTGAGGGAGGACAGCGTTGATGGCCTAAAAACATTTGAGGAACTTAATCACATTGAACCTTGGCATAGAATTTGATCTGTTACTCTGTGGGAAAACACACAAAGAAAATGTTTCATTTTGATGGGACACTTGCCTAGAAATTCACACTTAGTTCATTAGCCTACACCTCAGTTAGAGCCAGTTAGACCTTGAACTCCTGCCACATTCTGTAATGGAAAATGACCATGATGGATGACAAAACCTTAAGTGTAGACCTTAGTGTGCTCATAACATCCTTTATTTACAAGTTTTTACTAATACTACAAATGCACTCTTGTTTTCCTGATAATATTTGGGACTTGAAACACCAAAGACTCACAAATCATAACCCCACTGATTCACACCATTAGGTTTCTGAGTGCTGATGGACCTTTTCTGTTCCTTTACTGTTTCAGGAATACAAACGCAAACTGGCCCGGGTCACCCAGGTGCGGAAGGAGCTCCGTTCCCGTCTGAACAACCTCCCAGGGGGGCTGTACAACCCTGCAAACTGACCCCCCCCCCCCCCCCCCCCCCCCCCCCCCCCCCGACACCCCAAATCATCTCACCCCATCATTAAGCTATTCAGCCAGTGACATTACCATTGTCAGTCATTCTTGATTTTTGGGAACTGTCTCTGTTCCTCATCATAGAGCATCCTGACGTTTTCATTCTTGTCTTCAGCAGATTATTTCTCCATATGTCTGTCATTCTCCTCTTTGCATCTTCAAGCTCCTCCCTCTGTGTTGTATACTGTCAATACACTGTAAATTAAGATTTATAATCATCAGTCACAGGCAGGCCCCTCATGCTTTGGCCCCTGCCCGCCTACCTTTTCCATCTTTACAGTGGTCAGGATGATGCTGGTGTGATATTATTTTTGTATTCATAGTGACTTCAGATAATGCACCAGAGGCACAGCTGTGCTCCCTATGAGTATATCCCCTCCGTGTGATATTTCATAATCAGTTGCAGTATTTTGGATTGCCGTCATAACCTTGTTTTGTTTGTTTGTTTTCTTTAGCAAGTGCTGTAAATGCGACTTCAAACTGGAATAATTCAGTTTGTTTTCATACAGTATGATAATGGCCTTTAAGAAGATTGCCATGCCTACGTTTACTTATGAAACCATGCTGAAACTGAGTAGAGATGCTTCTGCAAGCAAACCGACATATGTGATTATAATTGACATAATTCCCCTTGGGGGGATGTAAACCATTGTTCAATGTATATATTATTCAAAGTTGCATGTAAATACGATGAAGTTGTTTGTTATACATGTTTGTCTTTATGATTTGTGTCCATGTCAACATGGCTTGTGAAATGGTCAGAAAAATAACTGAGGCATCTGTGTAGATTGGTGATATCGCCGTAGTTGCTCAGACCTCCACTGTATTGAAATAATGAGTGAAGGAGCCTGTGGTGGTCTTGTTTACTGTATCATTACAGCTTCATAGTTTTATCCTCCAGTCTACTGAATGTTGCGCAGCTTGACAAGTGCCCCACACTTTCCAAAACCAGACTTTATAACACTAGTTTGTTTTTGTACATACAAAGCAAATTCTTCTTAGAACCAAATAAACAGAAATATGTACAAACCTCTTCTGTCCTGCTTGCAATGTACGCCATGGGGTTTGCGTGCAATTGGGGTCCTGGCCAGCAGGAGGCATCAACGGTCATCCACAAGCTTATTTTCATCATGGTAGGACAGTGCAGGCGAAGGGTACGCTCGTTTTGGTTCACATGATAGTCCCAAGGACGGAGTTTTCGCAATTTTCGAAATTATTTGTATGCAAAAATGCACAAACACTAAGGCATGTTTGATTCAGAAACCACACGTACAACATATAAACAACATGTATTATAAGTCAAAAGTAAATCAACGAAAAATGAATAAAGAAAAAAAAAAAAAAGGTGATGTTATGCCTTGTGAGTTCAGCAAGGTGAAGATTTTCGTGTGTAACCAGTCGTGCAGATCAACACAGAAGGAAACAGGTGGTTTCAAATCATCACAAAATGTACAATTATTATAGTCAATGCCAAACCGCTGTCATGAGAGTTCACTGGATGGGTGTGTTTGCATTGGAGAAGATGTGAAATCATGACTCCGCTCATCTGGGCATCCGAGGTTGCCAAGGCCAACACCCGTGCACAATTTAACTGTACAGGAAGTACCCATCAGACTCGTTAACGTAAATGCTCAACGTAGCTAAATAACGAAGGAAATTGCAAAACTTACAGAATCTCACACAAACCTATTGACTTTGGTTAAATATTGCCGAGTGTAAGAAGGTAGTGCCCTTACCACAGAGTCTAGGTTGCGTTAACTAAACCACTTTAAGTTAAACCATTTTGCTATCTAGCGAGGTAACGCTAGCTGAAGCTAGCGATATAGCAATAACAATGGAGGGTCTCGAAACACCGTACGATGTTGAGGGTACGATTGAATTCATTGATTGCACGGTAAGTGAGCTATTAGACACATTTTCAAGACAACATAAATATAAAATGAATGGTGACCGAATTACAGCTTTAAGCATCATCTACATGTATTCATTTAAAGTTAGTAATCACTATTGGTGACCAGGTTTCCTTGGTGGCCCCACGATAGATGACAAGAATGCTGATTGATATTTTGACTTTTCCCCCAGGTCTGCAGTAAATCCATCAGAGGTGACACCTTGTATAAGATACACCTGACCACAGCGGGACATCTGAAGGTACACGGCACAGTCTATGGGTCCAAATAGCTAATTGCTCAGTGAATTTAAATGCTTAGTTAATGTTAAAATGCTTGATCCATGATAGACTTAGGTTAATAAAAAAAACTGTGCCTGTTACTATTCTTAATTTGATCTGCATATTTGCCTTTCAGTCAATCATGAGTCTTCTCTCTGCAGGTTAAAGATAAAACCTTAGCTGGAACCAGGAAGTGCACAAATATTTACTAGCTTTCCCTACTTTTGTTTACATCTGGGGACCATCATTCCTTACTTGACACTGATTCCGATCCTTGTGTCCTATGATTTGTCATTGATATTGTCTTCCTGCACTTGACATCAAGTGACGTTGCATGGGACCTCCTTGGTTTGGATTCCTTGCTATCCTTACTACATCATGCATTGTGGTGATTTGGATGCCTGATGTGGTGCTGGTACGATCTGTGTTCTCCAACATCGATGGGCAAAGCGTTCTGCCTTTTGCCTCGGCCAGATTTGAACCACAAATCCTGTGCACACAGGCACTTTGGTGACTTGTGCATAAATTCAGCATTCTTATCCAGTCTGCAAGAAAATGATCCAGTGAAGGTGACACAGCAAATGTATTTGCACTTGTGGTTGTGCTAACACAAAGAGGCTGTATCACTGTCGTCAAAGTGTCTCTCGTTGCCATGACTGAATCGATATCTATAAACCATTCAGTCTCCGGGTGCTCCAGTGTACAAATCATTGCACATTTCTCCAACCATATTTCCTTTCTTCAGCTCCTAAAACCAACTACCAACATTTATGTTTTTGACCGTCTTGAAGGCGGTGTCATGGTCATTTTTGAAGAGCACACCTTGCATTTTGGCTATGGCACATACGCACACATAGTTGACATGGTGTTGCATTCAGGTGGATGTTGTATTCCTGTCAGACTCGACTTCCTTTTCCTACACGTTGCAGCCCTTCACATCATTGTATGTGGAACGTTATGATGTGATCAACTTTGTGTTTACAGAGGAAATGTAACAGAGGAAATACTCACATTTGCTATGAGGCTACTGCTGCAAGAAATACTGCTTTGCACCATAAAAATATTTCTTCTCCAGTCTTCAGTGCCATGTCTTCTGGAGACCATCACCTCGTGGCTGAACTCGCTTTTCTGTTGGTCCACATCAGTCTAATATCGAGACTCTTACCAACAATGACACTGCATAAATCCTTGGATATTACTCTTTCTCATGCTACACCCTTGGAATGGTTGTTGATGGTTGTAAGCGTGACAATCAGAAATCTTGGGTAATTTTATCAGGGTTTCAGGAATAATGGAAGTAGAGAAATTAGATTAGATAAACACCAGTGGAGGCAGGTCGTCAAGCCAAGTCGTCTTTGTCATTCTGATCGAGCAAGAACATTTCACTTGTGGTAATCGGTGTACAGCGATATGGATTAACATTTCATAAGATACCCTCTAACCTTGGCAGTCATGTGTTTCAGTTGGAGGATGTCACTGGGAAGTGAAACGCTTCTTTCCAAAGGTTCTCCATTTATTGAGTGCCGGACCGTTTGCCCATTTCTTTTGGTCATGTTAGATTTTCTTTCTTGCATATAGATACACATATTCACAATTGAATTTGGTCATTAACAGTTAATAAAACCTTCTTCCAGGATGTTCCTTGGACATCATTCTTGCATTGTGACTGCGGGTCATGATGAGCTGTTACATTTCAAAATGACATTTGACAAGCTAAGCTAAAGGAGGGCAGACCGCCCATTCTGCTATTCTTCGTAAGCGCTCCCTATCAAAAAAAAGCTAGTTAAAAACTCTTGACAGTAATAAAAAATGGTGAGCATTCAAATGCTTTAATTGACTTATAAAGGTAAATAAATTAGTAAATAAAAATAGGTTAACTCTTGACCTTTACTACACCTCAAATGAGCTGTGGTCTTGGTTAACCTTTATGTGTAAATGGATTGTGTGTTTCCATGATATAACCCTTTCTCTATTTGTAGCAGTGGTGAACTTCGCCACTCTGCCCAGTGGCGAGTTTACCCAGCACTGATTGACTTTATTTTTATTGCTCTCCTTTTATTCCTGGCAGAAAGAGGATGCCTTGGTTGCTCAGGGTAAGTAGTTTTCATCTTCGTCAGCTTGGGCCCATCCTGGTATAGAGTAAGTTTGCTGTCTCTTCTGGCAGGTTATTAAGTCTACACATGAAGGTAACAAAGGTCACTATAATCTGTTGCCTGTTTTTTGATGGACAATATTATCCATCTCGGTCCACCCATGGCTTAAAGGCGGTGTCCTGTCTCTTCAAATAGGTTATTAAGTTTACACATCAAAGGCAAAGGTCATTATTTTATCTTTTTTTTGGACAGCGTTGTTGGGAAATGTATTCCAAGATGTTAAATATAAATTTATTGACTGAAAATTACATTCTGGATCTCTGCTGGACAATTAAACACAATTGGTTTATGGGAAGAAGAGTGGATTGTGGTGTGCGCTCAAAGAAAGGCAAGTGAGCTTCCATTTGTTTCAACCGAGGAAAACAATCATGACTTCCCATACTTAAAGCATGGCAACAGATTTTCGGACTTTGTTTAGGTACAATTAAGCTGTACCAGTGACATGAAAGAAATCTGCTGCTATCTCTACTCCTTGGAAATGCAAGTGGCATCAGCATTTAGCAGTTTCGCCATCAAGAAGTCTACAGTGGATACAACAAAGTTGGAAACCAATGTAGCCGAAAAGTTCCTGCCACCATATTTCTGTATATGAAGATGTTTTCACAACAGCATCAAAGAATCGTGAAATCCAGAAGATTGCGGCCCATATTGGTTCCTAAAAGTTCACTGCCCTGTCGATGCAGGGGTTCATTTAGTGGAGCAGAATTTGAGGTCCGTAGTGTTCAAAGCTGAACCGGTGGAGACTATACACAAAGACATGTATGGTCACTCATTCGCAGTCCTCAAATTCCTGTTGTCACTGTGTGAACTCAAGAGTTCAGTCCTTTTAGCTGCAGCTGCAGTATAGCAGTCACTGCATATACAATACTGCCTCCAATACAATAAAAAATGCATTTGCCTGCCAAGATCAGAGATTTTCTTTCACATTTATACCTCTAGGCATATTTCATATGCATGGCATATGGGCTCACCCACTAACAAGGGTGGAGTAAGGTTGTGACATCAAACATACACGCAGGCAGTTCATTCTGCACACTCACTTTACAGGGGGTCTTGGTCAGCCAAAGAGTAATACAAGACTCAATCATCAAATAACACTCTCACATTATTTGCGAGCGCTGAGATTTTAGTCGCACCTCTTGGAACATGGGGTTTCAGGATGGAGAGCTGAAACCACCAAGCCCCTCAGAGCCGATTAAAGTCACATTTGTTTGAGACTAGCTTTGGATTTTGAACCAGTATATTTGTCTTTCAATTTACTGGTTCAGTGCCCTTCCTTCTCAACTATGCATTACACATTACAGTGCAAAGACATACGCTGTGGTTATTTAACCACAGTTTGGAACAGAAGAGTCTTGCACTTAAAACAAAATCCCATACAAAGAATGGGGTCTACTGTTTGTGATACATACGTGTAACGTATGTAACATATGAGAAGATGGTGAAGATTGTGAAACAGTGGAAGAGTTCATGGATATATGCGGACAGTCCATACCTCAACTAATGTGAAACCAATGCAGAGAACACAGGACAACAGAAAGCTGAAGAACCACAACGATTCACAGCTGCCAGAGAGGAGCCAAGTCGTTTCAGATCCCATTGTCTCTTTGAAGTCAACTGTATTCATATAGTGTATGAATGTGGATTACAAGAGGAGTGCAACCTGTCTGCAGTTTTCATTGCGAACATGAGGCTGGCCACTTTTTGGATTTTAACTTGTATTAAAATATGGAATTATAGACTTTGCTGGCATTCCACAGTGATAAGGAATATAACAGAAGTTATAGTGCCTACAGCTGCGTCTCAGTAGAACGTTTTCTTTTCTTTTTTTAAATGCATACCCTAAACAGGAGTTAATTACAAGTAAACTACTCATATCAGCCCCCTGGATAGTGATGATGTGACTTGCTTCCAGTGTAGTCCAAAGTGCCATATTTTTAACACATGTAGCTTGAATGCTACTGTGACTACAGGCTTTGGGGCAGCCAGTGTTGGGGGTCAAGCGTACATGAATTGAGGACTCATAAAGGTATGAGCTCTTAGTTCATGTACAGTCGTATGACTGCAAAGGTCTGATTAAAAATGTTACACCAAATTAAAATCTACCTTTTATTATATTGCAAGAGCCTGAAATTGAGATGGTCTTGCTTTACATTTAAAGGGTTTGATCTAATCGACATCGTGAGTGAATCATACAAAAGATGTTTGCATGATATAAGCTAAACTACACACACAATGTGTCTATATATATTTTTCAGCACTGCACTTATAATTCTTTATGACCTAAACTGTCACTGTTGTAATGTTCATCTTTTTCTGACTACTATTGTTTGGGTTTGTCAGGCCTTGCCATCAGGGATCACACTGTACCAGATTTCGAGGACATTGTACAATACCTACAATACCTGAAGCTTGATGAGCCCATCATTGGTGAACAACTTGATAATCACCTTGAAATAATTTCATTTTATTGTACTTTTTTTTTATTTTTTTTATCTCTGCTTAACATTTTTGCTTGTCTTATTTCCTAGGTCTGAACTATTTGGAAGAAGTGCCTGGCACAGATGCCAGTGACCCTCAGCCAGGCCCTAGATACTTATGTAAACTATGTGATCTGCATGCAAACCTACCCAATATGGTCAATCATGTCATTGGACGTAAACACCGCCAGAAGTACCTGGTAAGGCGTTGTGCACATTTTCAGAACAAACTGATATTTGCTAGTGGGAGCTTTTGAATTTCTGCTGTGCTCTTGACTTAATGCTTTACTTTGATCTTAATGTAGCAGCTGAAACGGCCAGACTTGGTGACTTGGGACAAAACAACAATGATGAGCCAGTCAGGAAAGGTCATAAGGGCAAAAGCAGAGGTGGTAGAGAGACAGGATGGACAAGGAACTCCGAGGGTGGGTCACAGACATATAATTAGCCGGTCACATTTATAGGTATATAATAACTGCATTTGATCACTGAACAATCCAATCGATTTAGAGTGTAACAGAAGTTGTTTGTGGTATTTACAAATTGTTAATGTTAACTTTTTTGTGTGTTTTAGCCAATGAGGAAAAACAGGACTGTGGGCAAATCAAACATCTCAAGAGGTAGGCTACATTCTTTTACTCTGGATTCTGTATATGATTTATTATCTTATTATCTTATCTTTCTTTTACTTAAGAAATTTCAAGGAAAAGCCAAGTAATTGCTCGGCCTATTTCACAGAAATAGTTGAGTAGACCTGGAAGTGTCAGGCTTTGATGAACATGATCAAAATGTACATGGTAAAGGCGGGTTATGGCAGAAAAAGTTTGGGAAGCATTAGGCTAGTCAACACATGCAATGTAGAAATCATAAAACATAAATTTGTCGTAAATTACAGTGCCCAACTTGATTGAAGGCCATTGATAGTGTGTTATGGTAAAAGCGGTAACCAATTATAAAAAAAAACAATATTTAACATGAGAAAAATTCTAGCTGGATATATTGATATTTTCTCAATAAATGATGAAATGACCACAACTATAAATCAGTTAACTGGCTTAGGAGGTTCTGCAGATGGCAAATTGGTGAGGGCCACTACAAGTGGAAAGGGGCTTAAAGAAGGTACACAAATTAGTACATACTGTGACTAAAAATCTACATTTACTCTTTCCCTCTAGTTTTGCCAAAGCAAAAGCAAAAAATGGACCATAGTGTCCCGCAGAGTGTGGCCCAACTAGGTGTGCCACTTCACCCACCAGCACTGATGGATTACGAGGGCGAGTACTCCCACCGAGGGAGGCGTCCTCTAGACGATCCAAACACACCCCCCTTCCATCCAAATGACCCCTACCTGAGGGACGACCCTCTCAGCTGCGACCTTATGGAAGACGAAATGCGAAGACCGGATTACATGGAAAGCGATGTGTACAGGCAAGAGTTAATGGAAGCCGATTATGATAGGGAGTATCAAGAGGACTATGTGGAAGATATGCACAGAAGAGACGTACGTGAGCCGGGAGGTTTTCCCAGGCGTGATTCTAGGGAGGAGATGCCCCATAGACAGGCCTACCATGGAGACACTTACCCTGAGGAGGCCCCTCCTGACAGGAGGCCCCACCCAGAAAGTGATCCCCTCAAGCAGTTCTACTCTGAGGAAGTTCGGCGCGGGCGAGTTCGCTCTGCTGAGGCCGCTGAGCCTCGTAGGAAGGCCTATCCATTACATGACCCTCGTGGTGCAGCCTATCCAGAGGACGATCCTGACAGATACTCTTACCCACCAGAAGATTCTGAGCCAGCCTACCCAGGTGAAGGTCCTCATGAGCGAGAGTCTAGCAGGGATTACACTGATTATTCCCATGCCAGTGTTCACGATGAAGAACGCACCAGGAAAAGAGGAGGCTATCCTGAAGAGGAGACACGACGCAGAGCTTTCCCTGAGGAAGAACCCCTATGGCCAGCCTACCCAGAAGACGAACACCACCAGTGGTCTCTGGACAGGGAGCCGGGCAGACATGGAAACATGAATGGAGCGGGCAGGCAGGGATCTGGTGACCCAGAGGCCAAGAGGAGGAGGTTTCCCGAACCTTTGGAGAATGACCAGCCGTATGACAAAGATCATTTGTTTGAAATGGTCAGAGCGTTTCGCCAGGAAAGAAGAGCACCACAAAAAGGGGAGGCAGCGGACAACCCCGGGCCTAGCAGAACCGGCCCCCCTGCCTCACAGAGACCACTGGAAGTTGCCAGATCCATATCTGAGATCCCAGAGCCATTTAGACGCTTCCTGGAAGGGGCTGCAAGTAACCAGGACGACGGAAAAAGAAAAAGGAAGAGTCGCTTCTCTGATGCCACTGAAGAGGAGGTGGAAAGGGCAAAGGGGATGTAAGTGTTCATTTACTTTAAGATTTGTCTATAGAGACGACAAATGGCTGGTTAATATCTTTGAAATTAGACTTTTTACATTGTGTTACTGAATGCTTTATGTTTACACCTTTATATATTATTTCTCTGGATGTGCTTGATTTCTACTTTAAGGCTCACTGACGCATATAGAAACCCAACGAGACCAACAAGACCAGAAGTCCATGGACCACAGAGACCCGACCCCTTTGTGGTATGTCATCCCCCTCCTCTCACTGTTTTTCCTGTCTCACGCCACTTTCCACTGTCTAATAAAAAAAGGCCCAAAAATAATCGTAAAAAAAATCCTCTCAATTCTGATAACTAGTAACTGTCCAATGTTTTGGTAATGTCATACTTTTTAACTAATCTATATGATGTGCTCATTTATGTAGAACTGTTGTGATGTCAAACTTATTCTTGTTTAGAGCCCATATCATGCTGAAACCTACCAAAGAGGAAGCTCCAAGTCTTTGTCAGAGAATACTGCTGATCCAGGGATTGTCTTTGATTTGTTGGTAAGGTTATGAATCAATATTTGCAACATACATGGCAGGGAAGTGTGTATTATGCATTAAAGGATGGCTGTTGGATAATGTTTTTTTTTAAAAGGGGGAAAAAAATCTTACCAATCTCTCTTCTGTTTTCTTTGATGTCTTCTCTTAGAAAAACATTGAAATTGAGAATGTGGAAGAGGCCGACTTCCTCAAGGACAAACTTTGCCACCTTCTTAAAGAATTCCAAGCCAAAAAATCTGAGAAGACTGTGGTATGTTTTACGCTGCACAGAGCTGCTGTCCTCTTAGTGGATATGCATAGCCTTTATTATCGATCATGTGATTCAGTTTTACGCACTTCCTCAAAGAAGTAGAAGCGAATTGAATAAGCTTGTCTATTCCTTGTTCTTGTAGCACAATAGCCAAGGGCGAGCAGTCATCTCCAAAGATTACAACCATTTGAGCCAGGACCAACAGGAGTCTCCATGGGGCCAGTATGAGAGAGGCCTCAGAGAAGGACCAGAAGGAAGGCCTTTTGAGAACCAGCCCAGGCGATCAGAGGAATGCTACTCCCAGGAAGCTCCCCGAGGGAGAGACTGGGAGGAGCAGGAGCAGTTACCTGAAGAGCAATACCAGGAATACTGCCAACCTTCCCATCCTGAACCCAGAAGCACAAGCAGAAGCCGTTATGAAGGTGAACAGCCTGATGAATAACATTTCAGTTGCAATCAATTAGTAACTCCACATCAAACACAAATGACAAGTAATTTTCCACATGCAGCATATTAACAGCCAACTGCCCTATTGCTCAGTATCTGCTGTTCTTCACCAACTCCTTCTTCCCTGCATCTTCATATTCATTCCCTAAACATACTGTGTGCCGTGTGGAGCGGTTTTCAGTGCTGCATCCACTTAAGCCAATTAGGGTTTTCCAGAATTATTTGCACCTTGTTGTGCAAATATGACAACAGAAGTAATGAGTTCTGTTTTTTGGTCAGATCTGAGAAAATGTATTGCTTCATTAAAAAAATAATTTGTGTGAAAAGTCTTATTTTTAAAATGCAGCTGTCACAAATATTTGCACCTTATATATTTGCACCTGCAAAGTTAACTAAATCCTCCAAGTTTGTGTGCAGTAATGTGTGCACAGCTATATAATTTCAATCTGATGTTTTATAATGAGCTACATTATCTCTACTCTATTTCCCTCCTTCACACACACTCCATACACCATATACTGCACACTCTTCAAGTGTGTATAGTTATTTTTCTTGGCAAATCCTTTAATTCCCCTCACTAATTGTTTTCACCTATGTGCTACATGTGTCCTCTCTTTCAGAGGTCTTTGGGCGGCCTCGCATGTTCCAGCCACCACATGCCGCCCACCCAGAAGAGACAGAACTGTACCCCGAAAGGTTCCAGGAACCCATGCACCCTCATGACTACCCACCTGCTGCTGAGGAGTTTTTTGACCCCCCGTCTTCTGCACCTCCCTTCCACAGGGAGCAAGGATACAGGATGCGCCGGGGTCCTCAGCACTCCAGCAGCCTGGACAAAATCACCTCCACCCTCTTGGAACTTGTGGCTAGGAAATAATTGTCATCTTACAATTAAAGTCCTGTAAACTAAAAATTTGTACTTTTGATGAAATATTTTAGTTTGAAAATATGGTCTTATGTTTCATTTCCTTTGATTTCAATTTGTTATTGTCTGTTTTTAGGTTATTTGCTGTAGATTTACTGTAGAGAATTTGGTCCATCTTGTGAAAAAGTGTTTGATGCTGATGAATCTGATGCAAACATTAAAACATTTGTCTACTGCAGCTATCATGTCTTTGAATAATTATTATTATTAGCAGCAGTAGTAGTAGTAAAAGTATTAGCGATATCTTGTCATATCAGACTTACACAGTGCAACACATTTGGGCATACATGGATTCACACAATTATTTTAAAATTGATGTCATTGCTCTTGTTTTTTATCTATTTATCTACTTTGTTGCTCCGTAAAGCATTGGGATTAGCCTGTTAAGGTAAAAGGCATTGGTGCCACCTTGCAACTGCTTGCATAAAAGTGTTTTGAAGGATGACTTCGATATTGACGTCCTTGCATAGCAAACGTAAATGCTGACGTCAGCTCGTACGTGCGTCGAACTCTTTCCGGTTCGAGTTGAAGCCATCTTGTTTCCCGTTGCTAGCTAAATAAAATAAATAATAGGCTGAGCCGGACTTCACTTCGAACCCGTAAACCAAAGTGAGTAAGTAATTAAAATACATTTGTGGGTAAAACGTTTACGAGAAAGCATTCAGTGTTCGGTGGAAGTAGGGGCAATTACTTCGCTTCTTTTCATTTGCTCTTCTTGACCAATAGACGATTGTTTTGGAAGATGAACATAGGCGCCATTTCCCTCCCCGCTCTCTGAGGCGCTTATTGGTGGCCCGCTCAAGGGATCACAGGCGGTCAAGAAACTGCCATACTGTGTCCACCATGTTGGCTCTTGTCTGTGTAATCGGCAAATTGACTGGCCATTTCTATTTGATCCCGAATGGCGTCAGTTGCAGAACGAACTTAGCCCTAAAAACCTTGATTGGTGGAATCTAGTCCGAGGTTTGATTGGTCTGAAGGACAGATCCAAACGTTGTCTTTATTGGTTAGACTGCTTCTTCCCAGCTTTGTAAAGCTTTGCAAACTTTCATTAGATGACAGTACTCGTTGTCCAGTGGTGATTTCACCTAATACTACACATGCTGCGGAGGGTCACCTATGCTTTACCTCAATCTCCTGTGTATCTCCGACAAGCTAACATTAACTTCCCTGTGAGCCACCGTTAGCTTAAAGTCACGGACAACAATGACCAGCTTGCTAACGTTAGCTAGCAAACGTGTGTGTTTGTTTGTCAACTAGCGTTATTGGTCTAAGTGTTGTAGCCGATGAGTCCTAAACATTAAGGGACATTTACAAATGTAATCTGATACAATTATTTAGTCTTTTTGTTAACAATAGCGACCTGAATCCCTCCGTTGATCCCAACTGACTTTTGTTGTAGCAGACTGGTGCTTGCTAGCACCACTCAAAATATTGTATTGCCAGACCTTTTCGCTTGCGTTTGATGTTGGCTAATAACATGAGCAGTCTAGTTAGATTGCAAACATACTTTTACATTGATAAAGTTTTAGTCATTAATAGGTTAACCAGCAAAGATATATTATGCTATTTTCCACAATCAAGACTGTCTTTGTTCCCTTGCTCAAGTCAGACGGATGACTGTCCTTAATCTGACACATTGCCCCATACTATATAACGTTACACTATATAATGCTTGAATAATGAATAAATATCTTAAAACTCGGCTGAAGTCACAAAACGGAACAAAATCAGGTAATCAAATGTGCAGCTATAGTTACCTTATTTTACCTTTTGTATTTCAAATTTGGATTCGTTTAATTGATATTGAGAACATAGCCTAAATTATTTAATGCTATCAGTCTGACAGGAATTTGCTTCTTTCACGTTGGAGCCATATAGTGTTCTAGCAAGTCGCACCAACTCCTACGGTATACCTCCAGTAAAAGTAACAATTTCAAAGTCGCTTTGTTATTACTAAGCTAATGGCAGCAGTGGAGGAATATTTGATTTGGCCTACATCATATATATATATATATATATATATATATATATATATATATATATTATTGCATATCAGGGCAGTGTCCAGGTATAATTTCCCAGTTCACACAGTTCTGCCCCAGCTTTTCATGTGTTTAAAGAGCCTGTGTAAAAGGTCCCTCAAAATCATTTGTCTAGAAGCAGTATCATACTGTACGTCTCTTACAGAATTATGTAAGCAGTATATGTCATATAAGCAACTATGTTTCTCAGCGCACTGACTATCTACCAGTCACTTTGACATATATTTAAGTGAAACTACAGAACGTGGACCAGTCATACTATAGGGAACTGTACCTGAGTGCTGTCGTTAGAAGTTGGTATGCAGGTGTGCATGCGATTTTGCATGTTTACGTGTATGAATGCATGGCTTGGCCCGGCTGCCCCGAGGGAGCTCTTTTGCTGTGTGTTTGTGAAACCAATAGTCCGGCTGGTGCATGTTTATCTCTAAACAGCGTCACTGAGAGCAAACATGTTCCTGCTACGGGCAGTACAAGTCATGGGAAGGTCTCTTTTGCACTGTGACCTTGCCAGGTGTCATCATGGAGGCATTTGGGGTAGCCAAACTGCGCCCAGAGAGAGAGAACTGCTCTGGCATGGCAGCCATGCTGGATAGATAGGCTAGTCTTCGTGCAGCACTGCTCTGTAATCATTAACTGGACGGCTACAGTACCTGCTCTAGTCCCCCTGCTCCGCACCAAAATAGAAAAGGGAACATTTAGCTTTGTTTCTCTTGAGTCTCTATCTCGCTCACTCGCCCTATCTCCACTTGTTCTACCCCTCCCATCCTGTAACAACTCTCCTCTCTGTCCTTCTCCATCCTTCCGGTTCCCCTCCCCCTCTAGTTCGTTCATTGATGGAGCAGGTTTGCTCTCTTTCTCACTCTCTCTAGCTTGTTGTTCCTCAGTACAGTAGGGATTTGCAGTAATATGCAGAATAAGCTTCAGGTCATACTGCCATCCTCTGCTCAGGCTGTCAGCTAAAGGCTTCTCTTTCACCAAATTGCCTTGTCACCCCCCCTCCCAGTTTCTGTCACTTCACTACACTTTATCGTCAAAGCTTTACTTTATCTTAATCTGTTTGTATACCAGATGTGGAAGTATCAGTATCGTCAGTGGTGCATTAAAACACCATGGGTTGTGCACATCAGCAGTGTCCTGCCTTTGTGTTGCAAAGTAAAGGTTAGTGTGTAGAAAGTATGCACATTTAACCAGTGGTGAGCTAACAAGAAGGGCATTGTATGACATTGCTGACGTGGTTTTATGATGACATTTTAATTGTGGAAGTTGCTGTGAGCGTAGTTTTTGGGGTCAAGACAACAATGTCTTTGTGTTCTGACTTTCACCCATATCTCTTCAATCTTGTTTACCCACAAATAGGAGAAGAATTAAATGAACTCTCTTTTTTCCCCTTCCTTGGCTGCTCGGCAGTCAGCTGATCAACATGATTTTTGTGCAAGGGCTTTGTGATGACCTATTTTTGCACTGATTAGTTTCTGTGTAAATTTGATTGACACCATAATCAGGGTTTCATTGGATTGATCTAATGATTCTGGTCAGTTGCATAACTGAATGTACCCGTGAGTCATGAGAATTGTTGAATAAATTCAGCAAGCTAATTAACATTCTACAGGAATAATGAGTGACCGTGCACGGAGACAATTTTGTTCTTCTATTAGCATAATATTAACAGTACAATGAATCTCATTATAGCAAGTAGCCTGGTTAGAGGCTAGATGTTTGTGGTGCTTACCTGTGACTGTGAGCAAGGATGAATGAGAGAGCAAGGACAAAACGTGTGTGTGTGCGGATGTGCACGCATGCTTGTGCGCACGTATGAGACAGCGAGTCTGCCCAGTATGCCTTTGTACTTTAAATCATGTGGATGCAACATGCGGCATCCATTCTGACACTTCTGTGAGCCAGTGAGGGCCAGCGTGGCTGCCTGCATCACTGGGCTGTCAGCCTGTAGCAGCAGAGGGGAGGCGGGGCTGAGGGAGACATTTAGTTTGACATTGTAAATAAGCAGAGAGCAGTTGTCAGAGAGCAGCCCGTGGATCCTTTCTTCTCCGTCCAGCAGTGAGAGAGGCAAGAGCAGCCAGAGGACAAACAATGCCGAGGCAAGCTACCACCAGCACCCCTTTACACACTCCCTAAAGCGCTTTTCACAACTTTATCTGCTCTTTTTCGTCTATTCTCCTCTCTACTCTCTCTTCCTCTTTTCTTTTCCCTGACCCCTATCCTGCAGCTCAAGGTAACTTAGAACAGGAAGTTGGCTGTCGGTGAAAGGGGGTTGGGCGGAGGAAAGGGGAGGAGCAGGGGATGTGTCAGAGCTGATCGGTGGGTGCGACAGCCAATGGAACGGGAGGACCTTGTCCTCTCATTGGTGGAGAGTGTCAGAGTGAGGAGGGAGCTCGACGTGAGGCGGGGTTTGAGTATCAAGTAGCAGGCTAGATTGATTACTCTTGAATGTTAAAGGGGAAGGAGGCTGGAGGAGATTTTTGTCTGGGAGTCGGGAGTGCCGCTGTACTGTTGCCTGCTGCTGTGCTGTTGCCTGCTGCTGTGCTGGCTTTCTGATCTCTTCTGTTCCCTCTCGCCCTCTCTTCTGCGCCGGGCCAGGGGTCAGCTCAAAGACAAACGCACGGGTCACAGGCTAGAGAGAGAGAGAGCTAGAGAGCAATAAAGTCAGAGAAAGAGAGAAGCTCAGCTAGTTAGGGGGACTTGGTCAGAAGAGAAACAGGAGAGTGGTGTATGTTTAGGCAGGAGGAGATTGGGGGGGCTGAAGGAGACGGGGCAATCTGTAAAGCGAGAGTGAGAGAGAGAAGGGGGGAGGGGTAAAAGAAGGGGGGGCTTGCTCTTCTGTGTGTCCGGGCTGAGAGCTTTTTTTAAAGCCGTCCAGCGGAGCCAGAGTGCCTTTTGTCTGGTGGCTAAGACCGGGGGACTGGAGGAAGTGAAGGGGCTGGAGAGACTTTTTCTGTCAGCCTCTGTTCCTCCTCCTCCTGCTGCTCTCAAGGAGACTTGTACAGGGCTCTCTGTTTCTCTCTGTTCTGCTCCAACACAGCAGACCGTTCACCATGAAGGGCACAGGGTAAGTCTGACCGCTTAGTATATACATACACACATACACAGAAAGAGAAAGTAACTGTGGAGTTGATTAGGTTTTAGGTCTTTCTGCATGAATTGTCCACCTCTGTTCACTTTCTCTTTCTCTCTCTCTCTCTTTCTCTCTCCGTCTTACTCTGTCTCTGCAGTGATGAGATGCTGTCTGTCCTTTAGAGCCCTCCCCAATCCCCCCTCCCCTTCTTGTCCTATAGTCCTCACCTTGCAAGATCTGAGTGTGTGTTTCAGTTGTGTGTGTTTGCGCGTGGTTCTGCACTGGGCAGCAATCTTACTCTCTGATCCATGTCCTTCAATTGTCACTTCAGTACAGCGGTGTTGGTATTGACATTTGTAGTTGGCATTTTACAGAATCCACCGTGGTGCAAAACAATATTCATCCTATGATGGTTGTTCAGTTATTTTGTGTTCGTAGTGTTTTTGCATCTTCAAAGTAACAATGGATGTAACTTCTGTTGAATCACCCGTTTGCAGAATATAGCTATGTTTGTTTGTGGTCTTGTCTGCCTGTCACTCGCTATGTTTTGACTTTGGACTCAGCAGTCGGACGGCTATTGCATGCTCACACACACTCTCACTCACTCAGTGGCCCGTTATCGACTGCACTGCCAGCCTGACTCTGTGCTCATATGCACCTCAGAGTCACCCCAAGATAATGGCGCTGAGGTCCCGGAGGCCTGTGGCCACAGCGCTTCTGGGTGCTGGTCCGAATCCCACTCCTCCCTGACGTCCTTGTTTATGCACTGGCACCAGACAGTGACGCAGAGCAGAGAAGCCAAGATGGCATCCGTGTTGAAAGGGGATTGGTTGTAGTTGGACTCCAAGAGACTATCTCACTGTGTTGTCACTGTTGGTGTCAGGGGTCCCCAGGGGTGGAGGTGCAGCTGGTTGCAGTGACCTCAGGACCCCCCAGCCCCCACCCCAACGGTGTCAGATGCCCAGATGGGACAGACTGTCAGCCTGTCAGCTTCAGGGACAGAGGAGGCTAATAGTTTGATCTGATCTCTTCTGATGGAATCTTTGGAGGGCGCCTCTTCTCTCACTTGCCTCTGACTCCCGTTCTCTCCCCTCCCTTACTCCCTAATTGAAAGTTTCCATTGGTGCCTTTGACAAAACGAAGTCCCGTTGGGGAAAGAGAGAGAGAGGGATGGAGAGAGAGAGAGAGAGAGGGAGACTAAAAATAACTCTTAAGTTGAAGCCCTTGCTGCCAAATCCCAGGGTTGGCCACTGTCTGCATGCGATTTGAATATCATTTGTGCCCCATGCTGCACCGTAGGCACAGTGGGGGAGGAAAAAGTCAGTGAAAACACGCAAACACACTTGCACATATCTAGGCCTTATAGCCTATAGCTAAGGTGACGACAACGGCGTTGTGCACACTCTTTTGCCCTTGTTGCCCCTGTGTTTTTATATGTGTATGGTGTCACTAAGAGAGTGTGGGCAACCAGGGGGAGTTAGCTGTGTTCCAGTGTGTGATATGCAGGTAGCTTTAGCCCTGCCTACTTTGACGCCAGAGACTGGGCCTAGCATTGGATGAAGGTCACAGGAATGTGAGAGTGGCTCCCGCAGTCTCTCTGCCAGCAGTGAGGAGACATGCAGAGGGAGATGAGAGGACACAGAGAAAGAGAAACTCAGAGAAGGAAAATTAGACTGTATGTGTTTTTATTATCAAAGCTTCCTAGAAAGTACACAGCCAAAACCACTGGGGTCACTTAAGCGCTGCAGCGAAAGTTGAAAAACCTGTCCTTCTCTGCTCTCCCCCTCTCTCCCTCCCCCTTCTCTCTTTCCTCTCTTCCTCTCTCTCTCTCTCTCGCTCTCTCTCTCTCCCTCCTCCCTCTCTGGTTTCTCTCTCTCCTCTGTTGAATGACCTTGGGAGATCAGTGACTAGCACTTCCTGGAGTTGGCTTGAAGCAGAACCAAGGGCAAAGTTTGCAGGGCCGATTGGTCAGCTGGTTCGGCCCAGCCAAGACAAGGGGATGGTTTCGATGCAGGTCACAGCTAGCATATCAGTCGCTGTAACCATGTCGATGCTTTTTAAAAACAATATTGGCTCCAGCATCTGTTAGAATGTCATGCAGGTTTAGGACCCGGTGGTTAATCTGTAATTCCTGGCTGAGAACTTAACTTCTTGTTTTTTTGTTTTGCCCGAGTAGATCATTTACCCTGCATACTGAAGCCATGCCAATGTTTTTTTTCTGGTGTTTGTCCTGTCTGATGTAGGCCTCAATGGGTTCACTGAGTTGAACACTCTTAATAGTTCAGAGTTTGTAAATAGAGCCTTGTGATTTAGGGCCATCATTTAAATTGTTTCTCCTTCAGTCTCACGTTTGTTATCTAGACTGCTTTATTCTGTCTATTCTGCTGTCATATTCAGGTACAATAAATCAAGATGATGCTGTCACAGTTCTGAGGAAATAATAGAAATAGTAAGCCAGTGCAGGACAGAAGTAAATATTATCACAAAAGGTAAAGCAGTTCTCATTGGTCCAACAATTTATTCTGGCCTCCGATAATGTAAACCGTGTAAACAGAGGCTTGCTCTGCATTTGTTTTTCCGCTTAGGATGCTAGATAAAATCCTAGTGGCCTTCAACCTTTAGTGACCTTCCTAAGAACTGCCCATTCTGCACTGTTGACAATTTTCCACAGCAGCTTGTGGAAAAAATGACCTCTTGTAAGGACATGTCTGTGCAGTGTAGCAACACTCCATCCCATTGTTGGTACTGCATCATACAAAAAATGCCCTTTGGTTGATTTCATCCTTTAGTATAGTGAAATACAGTGGTGACCAAAGCATGTGGGTTGAGCGTAACCAACTGGAAGGTCACATTTAGGTCATATGATGGAAAAATTAATCTATCTCTGTCTTGTTTCCCCATCTCTCTGTCATCCTCCCCTTCTCTCAAATGGGATATTAGACAAGAATCTTATGCTGTCCTTTTGCCCTCGTCCATGTGCTGTTTTGATAGCAGTCACCACAGAAGTGGGAGGGAGGGAGTTACAAAGAGGGACTGATTGTAAAACACACATTTGAGTTAGTTTTGAAATTCTGCCAATATCAGGGATTAACGTCACCATAATCAATAGGACTACCATATGTAATAATGTAATGAACTACAGCACTGTAAAATAAAGTGAAGTGGTGTTCTGGTTTGTGACTGTTCTAACTCACAGCTAATATTTTAATTTTAGCTTTGAATGATCAACCAGGCCATTGTAGGTGCACAGCTTTCGATAAGAGTTTCACACTCTTGGATTAATAAATTAACCAAATCAGCCAGACAAGTTAACACGTTAACCATATCACTACACTGACAATTTCAACAAGCCGTGAATCAGAGTTTCTCTTGTGAAACATGTTCCAATAATTTACACTTATTCCGAATTATAACACTCGTTCCTCAAATCCCTTTGTTGGAGTACACATTTAGTTTGCTGTATGCCTCCCCTCTGAGCACACCTGCCTCAATGTGAAGCCTTGCTCCAGGAGCAGATCTGGGATGAGTTTTTCCTCACCGTAGCGACAGTGTGATACTGAAACACCTAGGGGGAAAGTTCACTCCACTGCCTCAAATAGGCCTTCAGGTTGTTCCCAACTGCCTTGCCTCATTACCCATCAGCTATACTCAGCAAAATTATGAGCTCAATTCACACCAACCGCCAGGTCATTAAGGAAGCAATTAACTGCAGCGCATTTCACTTACTCATTAACCAAAGGCCGATTCTGTGCATTTCCTCAACTAGTTCTCTCCTTAGGTAACTATGCCTATATGCAGAGTTCCAGCCTGAAAACTCACCTCTTCCCCTTTGACCTTTCCTCATTGTTTTATGAAACTTAAAGAGCAAATGCATAGGCGTAGCACTAGTGATTCTATCTATCGTTATTTTTCCTGTCCCTCCCCCCTTTCTGCCTGCACTCCAAGTTCCTATCAGTTTTATTCTAAGAGGAATTGAGGGCTCATGTAAAGTGGTGTGATGTTGGGAGTTGGAGCAAGGCGCTGATGCTGCTGTGAGCGGCTGCTTGATGTAACGTGCCAGGGAGGGAGGGAGCGAGGGAGGGAGGGATGAGTGGAGAGAGAGAGAACGAGAGAGGAGAGATGCAGGACTGGGCTAGCAGAACAACATTAGTGCTGATTCAGCTTCTGCAAGCAGAGCAGCATTGACTTTCTCAGAGAAGTTGGAGGGGGGAGATCAGGTGAAAGTAAGTAAGAGAGAGGCAGAGAGAAACACACACCCACAGGTGACAGAGAGGGATGGGAAGGACTGAAGGAGAGACAGGAAGAGAGAGGTAGAGTCACTGAAGGAGGAAGAAGCAAGGTGCTGCGGTGGACAGTGCCGACGAAGCACGGACAGCACATTCGCCCTCAAACACACACACACACACACACACACACACACAGCGCAGTTCGTAGGAAACCTAACACCGACATCTCTCTGTCTCAATGACCTGGTGAAGGACAACAGAACCGCAGGGAAGAGGAGAGGAGAGATACACAGTGCAGAACAACACAATGTACCCTAATATAGCATAGCAGCTTTGTACAATACAGCAAAGAAGAGCTCGGCCGGTTTGTAGCACAGTACAACAGAATGACGCACAGTGTTGGCCAGAATAACACAAGTGCACATATAAGCCTAGACTCATACCAATACAGCGAGCCATTTTCACACTGTCTTTCTCTCCAGTTGTGCGCGTCAACCCCCATGCCTCCAGACCTCCAGACCTTTTACAACTCTGTATAACGTTGACGTTTATTAGCTTTCAGGACTTTCAAAGTATATTTTCTTTGTGCAAAGGATAGCCCCACTGAGAGTGTTTGTTTGACTAGTATTAGGCCCAGACCATAGAAGGTGTTGCACCGAGCCCAGAGACAACATTATGTTCTGCACTTGTGTGTCTGGCACCCACGGGCTCCCACACAAAGTTTCCATTGATATAAAGCCTTGAGAAACATGGCAATGGCAATATCAATATAGATAGAAGACACTAGCTAGCTGGAGGAGCCACGCTCTAGGGCATGTTGATACTTAGCTACTCCTCTCTCTCTCACACAGACATGCTTTCTCTTTTTTTTTTCTCACACTCGAGCCCACCCCTCCTCACACTTGCTTTCTCATTTCTTCTCCTCTCTCACATATCGACTTCCCTTCCGCCTCTTTGCTTCACCTCTCTCACTTACCCTGTCCCCTCCCCCCTCCCCCCTCCCCCCTCCCCCCTCCCCTCCCTTTCCTCCCTCTGGCGTGGTTAGCAGTCTGTGTGGCTGTGTATTTAGATTGAAGGTCATAGGGTCACAGAGAGGGGGGGTGGGGGGATGTGTGATTTAATAATATCTCTTTCTCTCTGTGAGTGTTTTGAAGAGAAAAAGGAGGAACAACTCATGAGGTCTTTTAGAGAAGTCAAGTGTATGGGTGTGTGTTAGTGAGCAGAAGGAGGAGCTGGGGCAGCCAGGGCCTTTGTGTTTCACTTATTTATCTTTCTAAGCATTTGCTATTTTAACTCTTCTATCCTCCTCCATTTCCTCTGGGCCACGGCACTGTTGCCATGGTAATTAGCCTGATGGTTGTCTGTAATGGTGTTAAGTGAATTGCCTAATTATTGTTCCTTATCGGGCTACCAGTTGGAGAGAGTCACACAAGCTGGCAGAGAACACACACACACATACACACACACACACAAGGATGTCCTGTTAAAAATTATCACAAGATCAACTGCTGATGTGGGTAGTAAAATGCTACTTAGCTGGAAAAACAAATGGCCCTCCTTGAGACTAGTGTTTACACTTGCCATGTTCTTCTGTAGTTCAACCTATTTGCATGGTCATGGTGTCACTCAGCTTAGTGACAGAGTACAGAGAGAGAGCGAAAGAACAGGCAGAGGGCAGCTGGCCCCTCGGGCGGAGGAAAAAAAACTACAAACCCCATCAGTCATTGCTGCCCCGCGGAATGCTGGGATTGTTCTAGTGACTGCATGATTTCAATCAACCTTGAAACGCAACTGGACACTGGGGCGTCAGACAGAGAAGGGGAGACATCGTCAAGGTCAATCACTAGCCCGGCATGCCACAGCTACAAGCGGCCTGATTGATTTATATCTAGCCCCCCCCCCCCCCACCCCCCCCTGCCATTTTGTCTTATCGATTTAGGCTACTCTCTGTTGGAAACTGAATGACAGAATGGGATGCAGCAGTGCTTCTTCTATATTATTCAGTAGTGATGGTCCCCACAGCCGGATAACTTCCATGACTGCTACAGAAGATGTCAAGATGTATAATTTACCTAAATTTCCTGCCAAAACACAATCAAGTAAAGGACTAAAGTGTATAATTAGTGATTCTTCAATGTAAAATATTGAAACTAATACACTAAAACCAAAACTTGTTCCAAAAAGGGGCTGACATGGAACCAAAGTCAAAATAATCTGCTACCACACCACTGTTAGAGAACACAGTTGGGGAAACACTGGATGGAGTATTTGAAAGGACGTCTTTTGTTTTGCCTTGGTCTGTCAGCTGGACCAGAGCTGGAGCCATTCATGCTTGTTGGCCCAGAGTGAGAAAAGAGAGAGAAGAAAGAGAGGAGACCCCCCCCCTCCTCCTCCCAACACTCTCTCTCTTTGTACTGTCATGTCTCTCTCTCTCTATCTCTGTCTTGTTTGACCCACATAGCTAGTTTGCACAGCAGTCTGACTGCGGCCCTGTCTGTCTCTTACCTCCCCCTGTTAAAGCCTTTGGCACTTTGTCTTAGTGCTGGATTAATGCTGAACTGGACAAGGCACTACCCCTCCCTCACACATAAATACACACAGTTTCTCTTGAGTAGCTCCACACACTCATCTCTTGTTCTGTCTCCCCTTGTTACTTTTTCGTCTCCGGCCCATTCTTTCCACAAAGGTAGGGAACGGGAGAGTAAGGGAGAGAGTGAGAAAGTGAAAGAGTGCTATCCAGACACTCTAAGCACTGCGTGCTCAGACAGGCAGGCCAATATTCCCCCAGCAGATTCCTGGCATGCCATAGTAACCTGCTGGATCCTCTTTCAAACCGTCAGACCCCTTGTAGAAGCTGGCTTTTATGTTTACGTGCGTGTGTGTGTGTGTGTGTGTGTAACAATTGGATTGTTTTAGTTTACAACGTTTGTCGTTTGTGAGCGTGTGGTTGTGTGTGTATTTGTGTGTGCAGTGTACATCGATCATTAATTGGAATGCAGTTGTTGTCAGGAGAGTCTCTCTCTTTGACACACACACACACACACACTCCTCCCCCTTCTCTGGCTTCAGCATTGTCCTCAGTCCATGGGGTCACCAGCAGCACCCACCACAGCAGCGATTAACTTGCACATGACATGCTTGTGTTTGCAAAGTAGCCGCAGCTAGGTGCTGAAGGTGATAGAGCCATTCACAATCAGGCAGCGTGCAGCCAGTCTGATGGTGGGTCGTTAGGCATGTCAACATCCCACAAGGACAGGAATAGAAAGCCGCCTGGGCCCTATTTTAGATTTCACTGTATTCTAATTATAGGCTATGATGGGCTGTGTGGTTCTGACACACGGGGAGAGCTCTGGGCAGCAAAGGCCTGGACTGTCGCTGACACTGTATTCTGTGTTCTGCTGCTTAGTGAACAACCTGTTTTGGATGTCTGAATACTCACATTTTATGTCTTTTTTTCTTTGCCTCCACTTCTCTCCTCTCTCTTCCTTCCCTGCAGCAGAGTAGAAGATGTCTGCAGATGCGTTTGGAGCCGGGGGCAGCGATGCCCAGCAAACGCTCCAGTCCTTCTGGCCTCGTGTCATGGAAGAGATCAGGAACCTCACTGTGGTACGACATACACACACACAAAATGAACACTAAAGATGCAGTTGTTTCACTTGACCTCCCAAGACTCGAAGGCACACGCATATACAAAAGCGCACACTCTTTTGTTCTCTGTTTTCTGTGTGTGTGTCACCACCTGACCCCCCATCGATGTGTTTCAGAAGGATTTCCGTGTGCAGGAGTTGCCTCTGGCTCGAATCAAGAAAATCATGAAGCTGGATGAGGATGTCAAGGTAAGGGGAGAGCCAAAATAATTGACCAATATTGGAAAAAATATTTGTTATCAGATGCGGGGATATTATAAGAACTACATTGCTCTAATATGTACATAAATATCCCCTTCATAAAAGATGAGAAATGAAACCCACTACAGAGAAATGAAACCCACTACAGTCATTTCTGTGAATATGTCAATTCTGGGTCTTTTCCGGGGTCATGACACACCATAATCTAGTCAAGAGTGCTAACGTTGGTTTCTCAAGGCTGGCTCATGTTTCATGCGTGGCTAGATGTGCGGGAGCTGCAGACGGGCCATCAGTGTACCTTGGTATTCATGCTTCTTGCACTTCTCATGACAACTGTGTGCCTGAAAAACTCCAGCACTTTAGTGGCGCTTTAGGAAAACTCACCTCTCCACATCCTCCAACAAGAAAAAACAACCCCACTGGAATCAGCCAGTAGTTCCAGTTTCTCTTTGTTCAGTCGTTGTTTCAAATTTCAGGTGGTGCACGTACACGAACGAGCATGAACCAGCCTTAAGCCTTGTTAGTTTACTGACCAATTTGAAACTACTTAATTAGGGTCAGGTTAAGGCGAAACTGGAAATGGAGATCATATCAATCATATGATATTGATATCAAGTGGGTTCACATCAATACATGGTAACGGTGTGCATACAGGAAATCATCAAGTATCAGTAAGTGCAAATAGTTTTTTGATAGACATCAAAGATCATTGGTTGAGAAAAGACTACCTAAAGGTTGATATATGCAACCTAGCGGCTGATAAGGACTAATGTGGTTACTATCAGCATCAGTCAATAAGCTGTCGCTATAGTAAATGGTCAACACATTAGTAAAAAATAATCTGTTAATTAACATCTATTTGTGGACAAAACCCTTTTTTATATTATTGGAAAATCACTAGGTTGCATTCTTCATTCATGCCAGTAGGGTGTATTGGTTTCAGGGTATGTATCTACAAGCGTTTTTTAAAAGGACCTACATAACCCTAACCCAAAACACAAAATAATGTTGTATAATGTTGTCCGTTGCATTCAAGTAGACAATTCAGGGACATGGAGGAGTGATTTTTTCCATTAGAGCAGATTATCGGCCAGGACTATTCCTGGTCTATAAAGACAAAGCCTGGGAACATGTGCCTGTGTATGTGTGTGGCTTGAATATATCGTGTCAAGAGCGCTGTCCTTAGTTAAGCAGCAGCTTAAAGTGGTAAAGAGATCAGGAGATCACTAACATATCTGAAGGCAAGACCCTGCTGTCAGCCCTGACACAGCAGCTTTCACTGCATGTGTCTGTAGGTGTATATGTGTGTGTGTGTGTGTGTGTGTGTGTGTGTGTGTGTGTGTGTGTGTGTGTGTTAGAGAGAGAGAGAGGATATACTGTGATTACAGTTCCACCTTGTGAATTTAACCTGCACATTTAGGTACATATACTTAACTAATTATTGTGTGGCTAGAGACGACAACTCAGTGTCACTCAGTGGAAAGAAGTGGAGTTTAAGGTTAAGCAATAATCTACATGGGTTAGAGTTAACACTGAGTTTAGAACAGTGAAGAGGTGTTAGCCATGACGCAAAGCAGTGGTAACACACCACTGTAATAAAAAGAATGGAAATGTTCAATAAATCTTATTATTAATCAGTAATAATAATGAATTATTGTGTGTGTGTGTGTGTGTGTGTGTGTGTGTGTGTGTGTGTGTGTGTGTGCGTGTGTGCGTGCGTGCGTGCGTGCGTGCGTGCGTGCGTGCGTGTGTGTGTCTAACCCAGTCTAACTCCTTCTCCTCTGTACAGATGATCAGTGCAGAGGCTCCGGTCCTGTTTGCCAAGGCAGCTCAGATCTTCATCACAGAGCTAACCCTCAGAGCCTGGATCCACACTGAGGACAACAAGAGGCGCACGCTACAGGTCAGACACACACACACACACACACACACACACACACACACTTGCCTGACCGCTCTGTCCTCCTCATCCTCTTCTGACTCTTTCTCATCCTCCTTGTTTCACATGTTTTTCCTGCTCCTCCATACCAGATCACACTAAAGTTGAAGCACAAATTGACCTCAGCCTGTTCAATCCCACTCTCGCTACTGTCCTCTTATTCTCTTTCTGCACCCTCTTTGCTGCGATTATCACACCCATCTCCGGTAATCATCTCCGGTATCTACCATATCTTCACTATCTCTTCCTACCCCTCTCTTCCTTCTTTCCATATCCTCATCCTTCTGTGCTCTTTTTCTTTATAACAGGCCAACTTCTCTCCCACACCCTCGTGTCCTTTGGGTGGTCTTTTAGGTTTGTTGCTTTCTATTCACACAGCGCCTATGTGTGTGTATACAAGCAGAGGCCCCATACCAGCATCCCCTTGAGGACTATTCCTCTGTTTAATTCTTTCTCTCTCCATCGACTCTGAAAGCAAAGCCAGGCGGGCGCTGGTGACCCACTTTTCCCTCCAGTGCCATTTTGCCTGCTCTGTCGTCCCACAGCTGAATAACATGGATTCTGGAATGACGCTAGGGAAAGGGAGCGGGGGAAATGAGAGCGCTGATGGGAGCAGTTGGGAAAGGCAGAGAGACGAGAGCTTGTCTCACCTGGATGTCAAGAGGGGAAAGCTGTGGAGCAGAACATGAAAGCCCTTAAGTCCACTTTATCCATTCACATACCTCTGAGAGATTAGCGGCCCATGGATGTGTGTGTGTGTGTGCGCCAACACAGAGAGGGAAAGAGACTCAAAAAAAGAGACTGAGAAATCTCTTTCAGTTTGTCTTGGATGATTCTTTACTTGAAGACCTACTTTGAAAGTGTGTTCACTTGGCTATTAGACAAATCTCTGTCCCAGAGTCCTAGATTTTAGAATGAAACTGTCACTTGGTGGAAATCTGCGCTGCACGCTTTAAATAGAATCCCACTTTGTGTGAAGTTTTACATGTTAATTACATTTTACACCACAGATGGCGCATTAGGTGTGTGTGACGCTGACGTGTGCGCCTCATGAATGTGTGATTTTTCCTGTGTGTATTAATGCACTCAAGCAGTGCCCTCCATTTCCACATGCACACACACACACACACACAGAGCTGCCTGGGCTCTATTGTGCAGAGGGCACGCCAATTGGGGTCACCATAGCAACGCTCATCAATAGAACAAGTGTAGATGTGACCTGGTGTTACCAGATATTAATCAAGCTGCTATAAATAGCCTCTGGAGCAGGGAGGACCACAATGGGGGGTCCTGACTGCCAATATCCTGTGGAAAATTCCACAGAGACAGCACAGTGCTGTGGGTATAGGAAGGGGTACAGCAGCAGAGCCTGTGCTCGTGATGGCAGGAGAGCGTCAGTCCTGTTCATTTCCACCCATCTCACACACCAGGGTTGTGAGTTGTTGAATTTCTTTCATGTGACTTAGCTCCCCTTCCTTTCGGCTCAGTTATCAAAGCAGTCGCCTGTTACAGTTTTACTGGGAACTTCATTTTGATTCCTCAACAGCCTCTCATGTGGCTATTTTGGGAGCATTGAGAATACAACTCGGGCAGGTTTATATTTAGGTAGCTGCATATATTGAATTAGCAGCATAAGTTTAACTCTGGCCTCATCACTTGACCCTTTGCCTCTGTCCCCTTTGTGTTTACAGAGGAATGACATCGCCATGGCAATAACGAAGTTTGACCAGTTTGACTTCCTGATCGACATTGTGCCCCGGGACGAGCTGAAACCCCCCAAACGACAGGTGGGGAAACATACTGCCAGGGTGGTCTTATATCCAGCATTGTGCCAGCAAAACAGTCTGTGTCTTTAAAGATGCCCTTTTGCTATTTGGAAAACAATTACCTTACACATCAAAGCTAGTGCGAGCAATAGAGCTGACGGACCATTCATGTCTTCACCTTGAGTGCATTTCCATAGCTGGCAGCCTGGAGGTGCTGTAAACATCCTTGACTGGAAGCTGGGGTTTGGCCAGCAAGGGCTTTCAGTCGGATGTTTGCAGCATCTCGTTGCCCCTGACAACGAACAACAACCCCAACAATGACACTAGTTATACCATTAACAACACAAAACCACATCGTCCTAAAGCATTTGCATGTGTCCATGACTCTTCATGTGCACCCGACCAGCAGATGTCCTCAGGCAGGGGACATAAAGAGATGGACATCAATCGCCTTTTCTTACAGAAAACAAAATGTACGTTTCTGCTCCAGAAGGAGATTGATCGATAGAAATTTAAGATACCGGGTGGGAGTGTGATGTCAAAATGTGTTGTCAAGGAGACCATCTCCAGGCATGTAAACATCCTACACTCTCAGCTGTGTTGTCATGGAGCTGGGAGAGGGGTGTTTACGCTTCTGGTGATGGAGAAACCACGACAAGATCAAGCCCTGCTCACCTCATTAGTCCGTATTGAAGCAGAATGGCACAAGTCAGAGTTCACTGATAAGTTAACCTGTTAGACCTGTTAGACCTGCTGGATTTGGATTCAAGCCCCCATGTCAGCAAGCATCGAACCTGCTGAAGTGTCCTGAAGAAACTGAATCTCTCCCAGCTCCAGGGGTGCAACTCTGTAGCTTATACTGGAGGGGACAAGCAGAGAGAGAATTTCCGTCCAAGAATCAATGAACTATCACATTATTATTAGTTGTAGTAATATTATTATCAGTAGTAGTATTAGTATTTTTAGTATTATTGTTATTATTAGTATTGTTGTTATTATTACTGTATCACAGTTGAGTCACAAATGTTTGATACTTCTTCAAGGTCCTCTCATAGACACACACTTTTTTTTGTGTTTAGATTGATCAGAGTTAACAGATTTCACCAAGCTTAGCCTAGCATGCCTCCAGGCCTGCAGTCTGTGGTATTGACCAGTATGATGCTTGTAATGGATCTTAGGTCCAGATTACATTACTCATCCCTGGCCACAGCCCATCAGTTATTTATCAGACCTGCACTCCTCTACAGTTACACCCGCAACAATAATTCATGGAGATGTAATGGACTGATAGGCCTCTTTCGATGTGTATGTGCATGTTTGTGTACGTGTGTGCGCGTCGTCTCCAGGAGGAGGTGCGCCAGTCGGTAGCTCCAGCGGAGCCGGTGCAGTACTACTTCACCCTGGCCCAGCAGCCTGGGGCGGTACAGGTGCAGGGCCAGCAGCAGGGCCAGCAGGCCAGCGCACAGACAGCCACCACTATCCAGCCTGGACAGATCATCATCGCACAGCCACAGCAAGGACAGGTACTAACACACCTACAAATCAAGTCCAGTTTATTTTTCACACACATTTATTTATCACAAAGCGCTTTACAGAAAACAAGGGACACAAAAACAGATTAAAACATCACAAACTACAAGAACTGGGGCTAGAGCTTGTGTGTGTGTGCGTGTGCTTGTGTGTGTGTGAGAGCCTGTGTGTGCCTATACGCATGTGTGTGTGAGTGGACAAGGGAATATTAGGCAATACTAGGCTGAAGAAGTAGCTGAATGACAGACTGCAGCCGAGAGTTACGGAAACACACAAAGTACCTGTCTGTAAGACGTGTAATAAACTTCCAAGATAAAGGTACTCTGTGTGTTTGTGTGTGTGTAACACCTGGAAGATTACCAGCTTCCCAAGTTTTAAGTAGCACACACTAAACTCCACCCTGGTCCTGTGAAGCGGGCTGTAAAAGGCTTGTTACTAGGGTTGCAACGTTTAGCTTTATTGATATTAGTCTTGGCACACATTTAAGAGCTGAACACTCTCCCACCAGCAGGAATGACTGACCCTCAGAACACACCCAGCACACATAACCAGCTCCGTAAGCCTTGAACCACACACACACACACACACACCCTCCCTCTAAGGCCCTGCTGAGAGAACATTTGATTCTGCACACTGATCCATATGTATCCTACAATATTCCCTGCTCAGTTCCTTTCTGATATACATTACCTTTAAAGACCTTTAGCACCCAAAAAGTCTGTAACAGAACTGATTAAAATTCTGCTATTGTTCCAATATCCTTGACTCCAAAACTGTACACACATCACACAACTATGCTCTGTGTGCGAGTGGCTGAGAGGTTGTGACATGACGTAGTGTGTCTGGAGGAGCAGGTTGTGTGTTCAGTTCTCTGTGACACAGGAGCAGTTTCTACGCGCTTCAGCTGCATTGAAATGGCTCCCGTGCTGTGGAAAACCAAACTGAAAAAACTGGGAATCGATAGTTGGAATCAATAAGGCAAACGTGTTTCCATCCAAACATTGGAACCAGTTTCTTAATGGAACAGGGTCTTGGATCCCAACGCTAACACACACACGCACACACGCACACACACACACACACACACGCACACAGACACTGCCACAGCAGAATATGGTAGAGTGTAGATTCCCCCCCGAGGATCTCAGAGTGCTTTTACCACATCTTCAGTGGATAACACACACACACACACACAGGCACACATGCATATTTTTAGGGATGCCTTTCAATTGTCTCTCTTTCTAATTATGTCTCATTCCCACTACTTTTCCTCCTGAGCTGTTTCTCTGCTCTCGTTCTCCGCTCTCCAGCTCGATCTCTCTCTTCCCTTCTCTCTGCATGTCATTTAGTTAGTTGTGCTGCTGGGCTGCTGTGGTGCTTCATGCTGCTTCAGCAGGCTGCCTTTAGCTGAGCTGTCATACTCATTCAGACCTGGCCTGATTCGCTAGCACTGCTACTGCTGCAGTCCCTGCTGAGAGCAGCGAAGTCACGCTTTGACACTCACCTTACATACACGCCATTGTAGGCCATTCACATGGTAGCATTTTAAAAAAGCCGTTGAAACCTGCCAGGAGATTTGCAATTGTCAAATGCTGGGCAGTCCCGTAACTGGAAGGTCCCAGGTTCAATCCCCAAAACAGCCATTTGTCCTGTTGAAGTGTCCTTGAGAAAAACACTGAGCCCCTAGCTGCTTACTCACTGCAGGTCGCTCTGGGTATTGAGTGTCGGCTAAATGCCTAAATTGTATCACTTTAACATATTGGACCCTCCCAACACATTCACACTGAAACCGTTCCCCCCAACTACATGTCACATGGCTGTATAGATCTGTTGCACTAGTTAAAAGAACAGCCACATTTTGACGAGCTCAACATCTGGTATGGTAATCCGATAATATGTTGAAATGTTTGAGGTTTTACCACAATTCTTTCTGTCATAGCAACCTTGGGCGTTGTCAGATTTTACCTTCGTGTCTCATTGAATGTGAAGGGTATCCGGTTTGCTGTCTACCGGCTTAATCTTAGTGCAGCTTTACATCCCCACTATCCCTCGTCTCAGTAGTCAGGTCTCATCATTCCTTTCCTAAGTGTTCGCTAATGGAAAAGAGATGGGTAGGTTTTCACAGTTCCATGCCAATTCCCATCAGGCACCTGTCATGTTCGGTACAACGGATCTAGGTTTTAACATTCGAGAAAAAGATGTCAAAAGAAGGACAATGAGGGAGTTAGCAGAGTGAGACGTAGCGGGAGAGACTTTGGGAGGAGGAAGGTAAAAAAATACAAAGAAAGAGAATAGTGAGGATGGAGAAAGGTGGCGGACTGAGCAGATCTCATTTCATCCCTTTTATTTATGTGTGCATTTGCGTGCCTGTTGTTGTGCAGAGCTTTCAGTGTCACTAGTCGTCACTGTTGCACCAGTTCTGTCATTTCCCTCTCAGGTCACCAACTCTCATGATAAGTAGTTATGAAACCACTGTTGGTGTTACTTTAGCTCCTGTACCTAAACCTCACTGTAACATGCATGCATTTTTAAAACCTCTCCACACTCTCTCCGTGTTATCCATGTTGTTGTTGAGTTTTTCTGCCTCTGTTTTTGTCATTCCACCTCAGCACCTTTATTATTTCCCCTGTTTTACGTACACATCTTGCAAACATGCGCTTTGATGTCATTTGCTGCCTATATGTCACTGTTGACTCTAAAATGTATGCTTTCGATGCATACACTCCACCTGTGCTTAGAATCATGTTATTACAATCTGTGCCTTCTCTCTCTCTCTCTCTCTCTCTCTCTCTCTCTCCCCTCTCTCTCTCTCTCTCTCTCTCTCTCTCTCTCTCTCTCTCTCTCTCTCTCTCTCTCTCTCTCTCTCTCTCTCTCTGTGTCCTGGACATTTATTCTCTCCGCCCTCAGGTGCTGCAAGGTGCCACCATGCAGCAGTTACAGCAGGTGCAGGTGCAGTCACAGGGCACACCCATCACGGTAAACACACATGCACGCACTCATACATACATACACACACACCACGTACACAGAGGCCACTGCTTGCTGCCACAGTCCTGTAGGCGACAGCTGTCGTCCCGCTCTGTCCTGCTCAGGTGACTGAGGCCTGTTCTGTTAGGGGCGACCGCAGTGTGAGATCAGGTGGCCTTTCCTGGGTAGATTGTCTGCCAGATGAAAAAAAAGAGAAAGAGAGACCTGTGTTGAAACTTGCGTTGTCATCTTCTGTCCCCACGTCTTCTGTGTCTCTTAACAGGCTTTTACTTTTTAAGGGTAAATGAGCTTCATATTGGGTTAAAATCTTATGACAGGGAAGTTAGTGATCTCTTGCCTCCTTACCTTGGTGTCAATCATAAGCTACATATTGCACAGATGCTTTAGTTGTCATTCAACAACTAATCTCTCTCTCTCTCTCTCTCTCTCTCTCTCTCTCCTTCTCTTCTCTTCTCTTCTCTTCTCTTCTCTTCTCTTCTCTTCTCTTCTCTTCTCTCCATCAGAGTGCTCCAGTGGCCATGCAGGTGGGTGAGGGCCAGCAGGTACAGATCGTCCAGGCGGCAGCGGCCCAGGGTCAGGCTCAGACGGCCCAAGCCCAGGGCCAGACCATGCAGGTCATGCAGCAGATCATCACCAACACAGGAGAAATCCAACAAATCCCCGTAAGAAATGGAGGCAGGCTGGCGAGGAAAAGGGGATAGGGAAGGGGGGAGAGATGGGGCAAACGAGGTCAAGCTATGGATGGAAAGGTCAGGAGAGTTGACAGAGGGGAAAGGATAGAAGGTTCAGGTTAAAAGAGAGGAAATGGAAAATAGATTATGTTTAGAGCCTGTTTGACATTGTCATGGACATGGTGTTTGGCACGAACATGGTGTCTTCAGTGAACTATCTATCCTTCACTATTTGGTAATCATCAAACACAAGCTTTAGAAAGTTACCAATCCACCAGAGACAAGTGAATAATTCTCGTTGCTGTTTTGCCCAGAGCAGCAAAATGGCTGTGACCTCTGCGTTCTCCAAATGACCTTTGCTCTAAAGCGGACTTTGTCTCCCCCGTGTGGCGGCTGTGTGCAGGTGCAGCTCAACACCGGCCAGCTACAGTACATCCGTCTGGCCCAGCCCGTCTCCGGAACACAGGTGGTGCAGGGACAGATTCAGACTCTCGCCAACACCCAGCAGGTAAGAACAATAATAGTAAAAATACTATAGTGTCAACTTGGTACCCAGGCAGACATGTGGCAGGCAGACATATGGTTATTTGATTTATTTGTTGTATTAAAGTGACTGTGATTAGGGAGAGTGAGTGAATATTTTTTTCTTGTCTTGTTTTCAGATCACACAGACAGAGGTACAGCAAGGCCAGCAGCAATTCAACCAGTTTACTGATGGACAGGTAACAGATTCAATACAAAAATCTAATGTGTGACATCTTGAATTTCAGTTGGTTGTTCATTGTCAGCTGGCACTTCACTCATTGTGGGAGAAAGTTTCTTGCATTTGTCCTTAATTTTCCCCGAAAGAATGGCTTCTTAGCATTGTTAGCATTCCTCATTTTAACCAGCGGACAAGACTAGCTGCTAACTAGCTGACAAATGCCTCTTGAAGAAAAATAACTAATTCAAATGTCATCCCATTAACATCCAACTACACACACACTCTCATTCTCTCTCTATGTCTCTCCATTCCACAGCAATTGTATCAGATTCAGCAGGTGACGATGCCAGCGGGACAGGAGCTGACCCAGCCAATGTTCATTCAGTCCACCAATCAGACGGCTGACGGACAGGTCACGCAGGTCACCACCGACTGAGCCTCACCCGGAACCTTCCCTGCCACACACACACACACACACACACACCAGCCCATGTGATGCCGACAGACCACCCAGCCACCGACCTTCTCAAAGAACGCTTGACAACCTTGATTTAAAGCACTGTTCATAAAATACAAGGGACTTGAAATCTCATAACCCTCATTTTTTTTGTAATAAATTCAGTACACTGGGTCAAAAACCAAAAGGGACACTGAACGACTCCCTCTGAATCCCACATTGTTAAGCTCCATCCATGCATAGACAGTTTTTTTTTTTTAAACTTGAGTTACCCCTACAGAGCGCCCCATCTCTCCCCCACACTTGTGCAGAAAAGTATGCACCCACTGCCACAGTCCCCGACACCAGTCCCTCCAGAGCCAAATCAGTGACCAACTCTGTTCCTCCTCTGTCCTCATCTCCTCATCTCATCTCCTCACTTCCGTAATGAAAACTAAAAAACAAAACGTATTTGCTTCATTCCTGGCGCCGTCTCCTCTGCTCTCCCTTTTCGAAACGCACCGGAGAAGCGGCTGTCTCTCTTCACATGACCTGCTCCAGTCAAGCGTGTCTTGGGTTGGAGGTAGCTACAGGATACTTCTAGGATTCCTTCACCTCTTTCTTTTCCAGCTGAGAAAACGAGTGATGAGTCATGCCCTCTCCAATGTTTAACATGTAGTTGATTGATAAGAAGCCATATACCTCAAACTTTAATTTTACAGTCATTCTAATAGGAGAATGCCAGCAGAGGTTATAAGGTCAATGATATTGTGATGTAGTTTCTCTGTTGTGTTTTTTTCCCACATTGATGATGAGGCGTGAGTCAGTGTCGTAAGGGCTTCAAACTGTATCGGTGAGTTTTGTATATGTAGGGGTGGTGTGTGTGTGTGTGTGCTCACGTTCCTGTCCCGCCCCTGACAAGCACCCACACCAGAATCATCTCTACCTTTTTGTTCATTCTCTCTCACTCTCTTTTTCTTCACCCCTCTGTCTTTAGAGCAGGGAATGACAAGTCCTCTTCTCTGCCTCTATGCAGTCTCTCACCACTCTCTCTATCAGGGTGGTTTTGGAGTCTTGTGCCCTGGTTTGAAGTCTCATGTACAAACACATGACTCCTTCTGGAGTAAAAAAAACACACCCTTTTTATAGAACTCTTTTTTTTTTTTTTTGGTTTTGAGATGACATTTGCCCTCCCTCCCTTTCTCTGCCCCTCCTTATTTTGTACAGTAATGATCATTATCAATGTTCTTATTATTGTTGTTTTTTGCATGTAGTTTAAACTGCCAGCATGATATGCAATAGATAGGTACAAATTTTATTTTTGACGTTCCTTTTTGTAAACAAACTTTGTTTGTGAGAAAAATGAAATAAAAACCATAACATGCCTAAGTGTCCTGTTTTTTATAGCATGTGTCTTTGTGTCCATGCATTTGTAAATGTTAATATTCTTTTTTGTTGCTTTATTTTAGGTCAGTTAGGTGAGCAGCTTACTAGTGTCTGGAGTCTGGACAGTAGACAGTGAAGGGAGACAGGAGAGAAATGCAACAGAGACCCAAATATGAATGTGTCACTTCAAGTGTTTCTTTTATAGACACTGGGTATCTAATAGGATAGATAGTAAATGGGAACAGTGTAATAAGACATACAAAAATGAGTGTGTTATAAACTTTGCTCAATGTTATTTTAACCAAGGATACAGTGTATCAGTGGTTTTAACCATGGAGGTAGTATATTATTTGAACCCTCTTTATATTGTTTTAACCCTGCTATCTTGGAGCTTGTGTTATTCTCATTAATGCCCATAGGAGGGCAGCACTGATCTAACTGAACTTGCAAATCCCACAGATGTATTAGGGCATTTGATTTATTGCTAAATACAGGTTTAAATACCATTTTGTACCAGTAGCATTGTTTCAGCAGCATAGACATTTTCAAAGTGCACAGCGAGACAATGTTCTGGCTAAAATGCATAATCAATATCTACCTCAGTTCCACCCGAGCTAGAGCATATGAACACTACTAATCTTATTTCTGCTGCTTTCCTCAAGTGTTGGAATAGCTTCATGTGCCTGAAAGGGCAAGCAGTTAACAATAGAGTCACGAGTTCGTTGGCTGGAGACTGCTCAGCTCCTGCGAGATCAGTCTGCATTCCTTATCCGACCTAAATCTTAAAAGGCAGAGAAGTAATTATGGTGAAACAGAAAATGAGGTAGGGAGAGAGAGATGCATATTTTGAGTCCTCATAATGTCCCACTTTATCTAAAGTAATAGGTCTCACAGACAACATTGTGCCATCTCTGAAGTTCAAAAGTTGCATGTTTTTTAACACTACCACTTTGAAGTGTGCTCCTATCTAGCTTTGTGGAGGAAAACGAAACTCCCCCTCTCTGTGACAACTCATATATTATTCTAGATGATTCCCTGCCTGAGTCACGGTAGTCAGGGCCACAGGTAAACATTACCCCAACCCAGGCCCTTTCTTAATCGACTTAATCGCTGAACAATAACTGCATTAATGAGTGCAGACTCATGCTTGCCTCTTTCTAATAAGGGCGATGAGGATTGTGAGAATGTTTGAGCTTAAGCCAAGCATGAAAAGGATTGTCTAGTGGTATTTTTCTTGGCTGGCTCGTCCGGTCGGATCAAGGCAACCTTGGCCAGATGAATTGGGCCTGACTGCCTGGGCTCTGGTCTGGACCTTGTGATACAGCCACAACACCAGTTGGTCTCACCAAGTTAGCGACAAAGACCCTAACAGGAGCGGACGTTCGCTCAGATGGGGTTTGATCCTCCTGTGTTTGATCCTCGTTTTTCTCGCGCAGGTGTTCGGGAGATTTTCTTTTAATCAACCTCAAACCATCATGCAGGCTTTTCAGGGGTCCTGGCATTTCATTGTTGAGTAATAATAATAATGTGACACTTGATTGGTCCCTGTAGTGAAATTCTCTTTTCACATGGAGGTCACAGTGCAGGGTCAGCTGCACGACAGCGCCCCTGGAGCTCAGCAACACTTCAGCAGGTTGGACGGCTGCCGACAGCGGGGCTTGAACCTGAGTCCTCCACCTGAATGGCTGTGTTCCTACTCACTACACCGCTGCCCAAAGTAGAAGAATAATTGTGGTCAGTAAAGCAGAAAGCACATGTGAGACCTCATTGTCAGTTTAGCCAAACATTATGATATTTTAGCCAAAGCGGTTGCATGCAGCTTCCTGCTCTGACTCTTCCACCCTCATGAAATTCTTTGGCTCTTCTTTTGGCGTCAGATACAGAAGGATGACCTTTAGGAACTAACAACTTAAGTGTTGTGCTTTACTGATAAGTTTTAGATTTTCTGTGGGTCTGCTGATCCCAATTTATCAACCTGCTCATTAGATTAGCTTCACCCCATAGAGTGGAGAATGACCTTTAACCCTTCAGACTTTCACCTTTTCCCTTTTCCCCTTCAGAGACTGGAGTGAGTTATCAGTCTGCTGATGACAGGTCGGGACTCTTTACCACTGGATGGTTTGGAACCAGCCAGATTCACCGCTTTGTGTTCGGCCAGCCTTTTTATAGTGCAGAGTTGTCTAGGTTAGGGTTGTTTTTGGATGACAGAAGTGAGGTGATGTCTCCATGTGACTGCGATGCTGTCCACCCCTCTAACTGGTTTTCAGTAAAACACTGCATGCTCATAGCAGGGGCTTGCTTAGTCACTGCTGTAAAGGCGGTAAGGGGGGGTAGTAAGGTACAAAGGCTCTTTTGACTGGTCATGAATGGGCCACTGGGTGAGGTCTCCACCCAAACTACTGTAACTTCCTGGATCAGAGAGGCTGACCATTCAGTCGCTGGGTTTTGTGGTTGAAGCTATGCATATTCGTGTTGCAGAATGGTAGATTGACATTGATAAACTCCAGAGAAACTCTCGCGTCAGCTGACATTTTCACAGTGTCTACGTGATGGTTGGAGTGAGTTGCTCAGAGGGGTTCTCGCTCCAAAGCCAGTAGTGTTTGATAGCGGCTGACACAATGTCATCTCATCTCTCCAAAGACTATTACCAGGCCTATCACAACAACATTAACCCCACACAACAAACACTATATCAACAAATTCATCTGCCGCCCCCCCACTCCTTCCATTTCCTTCTCCCTCTGATGTTTCCCATTAAGAAAAATCTGGGTTAAAGAGGAAGAAACACAGATTAAAAGGGAAAGAGAAAAGAGATTAAATAAAGGCAAACAAGACTGCGGTCTGGGAAAGCCATTAAGTGGCGTAAGTAAAGCTCCAAGTGCGCAGCGGAAATAAAAGGTTGGTGGGGGTCGGCCGGAGTGAGTTTGTACTGTACTATGTGTAGCGCACAAGTGCTGATGTGAGTATTTTTAAGTTCCCATAGATTCCCTGAGTGGCTGTCGACTCCCGGAGCTCACTGGGCTCTGTGGGGCGTGAGTGAATGCTGGTCGGAGTGGAGCGAAGAGTGCAGTGGAAAAACAACAGAGAGGGGAGCGGTGGGCTTGAAGGGAACACAACAGCCGCCTCCTAACACTGGACCCCCACTGTCCCATCCAGGTCACCCCCCTCTGTAATTCCACCCTCATACGAGAGGCGTTGATGAGTGCCACCAAATGTGTGTGAGCTGTGGTGGCGAGCTTTTCTTCTCATCATTTGTGTGTCTTCTTTACAATCTGTGTGTGTGTGTGTGTGTGTGTGGTTGTGTACAGTTGTACGGTCAACTCTTTTATCTGCGTATGAAAGTCTGACCTTGCTCAGCTGTTGTGTGTTGTCACGGCTCCAGCCTTTAGCCTGGGACCCACGCTGGATACCCTGCCCAGTTACGAGTGTTGATTGCTGGGCGGAGAGGGCGCTGGGGCAGGGCTGGTACTGGACTGGAGGTGGGGGGGTGGGAGGTGGGGCATGGTTCTCCCCAGTGAAACTTTGATGTTAATCCCTCAGTGTAGGAGCAGATCTGGCCTGTCCGTCGACACCTTCTCTCCTCTCGCTCGGCTGGCCAGCAGGAGCCCCGTGCCCCGCCTGGAGACAAAGAGGGGACTGCTGAGAGACAGAGGGAGGACGAGGGGAGGAACAGAGAGAGGGAGAGGAGAGGAGAAAGGGTAACAGAGAAATGGTTGGCGTGGGAGATTCCCACTTCTCTATAATACATGGTCATTCCAAGAAGACCGGAATATTTGTTACACTTGTTTGGGGGAGTGTTAATTTGACCTTTGCATTTTTTTTTCCTTTAACGTGGCAATCTAGGACTTTAAGCGTATTCTGCTGTTGCATTCATTCTAAATTGGACTGGATAAGTCTAGCGCAGTATGAATTGGAAACTGAATCCTACATCCAACAAAATCAATGACTTCCAACAGTGATAGTGAAGTCTATTGATATATACTGTAGGTGTTAGTTTCTGAACAAAACAGGTAACATGCACACAACACTGTGCACCTTTAATGCACAAGCTACTGGAATATTAGAACAATTCACACTGATTTGTCATGTCAGCCAGTCACTCGTCTGCATTAACACATAGCTGTATGAAGAACAATTGTGAACAACTGAATCCATTTAATTGCCATTGATAAGTCTGCCACCCTGTAGTGGAGATGCCATGTAAAGAGTTATGGGTGAGTGATGTTACGTTATGTAAGAGGAGCGGGACCTTTGTGACTTGTGAGAGACTCCAGCTCCAGTGGCTCTGCATTCCCCCGCTCATTCCTCCGCTCTGCATGTTCCGTAAACTACAGCCGCCACATCGGACAGGGACACACATACTCAGCATGAGTAACTTGCGTTGTTTATTGTTATGGCACTCTGTAAATCTTTCAGAATGCCAAACGAACGTCTATGGTGTATGGTCAGTTTCTGTTTTACCGATCCAAGTGGAGACATGGGCATTGACTAATATTTTTATTCATGAAAAACAGATTTGTGTTTCCCTGTGTTGTTGTGGTTGAATCTATCCCAATGCTTTACTTATCTCTCTGGCCAGAGATGTGAGTGCTGGAGCTCTAGAGAAAGAAAGCAGATTTCTTCTTTTTGGTTTGAAGAACTTTATCAAAAATATGTAATTGTAACTGTAATTTTTCTCCTCAGGAATTTAACTTCCGGTTACCCCAGGCTTACAGGTGATCTGGTACTGGTACTTCTGTTTGTCTGCACATAGCAATGAGTTCAAAAATAGATCAGATTTGAGGTGGTCAGATGATCCAGCCAGGCCGGGCTGTATCATCTGGTTTGGGGACCACCTCGGTGCGTTCCACAGAGGCCCTCTCAACAGGTGATCCCTGCACAGGGCATTGTGATCCATAACAGTAGTATTTGTGTCATAACCGCAAGCCCCTGTGTGTCAGAGCCATAGATTTAGAAAGGTCTGTCCACAGAGGAGAGTGTGCTCAGTCAGTGTCGCTGCGTCCTCCAGCACCTGTCTCTGCTGTCCCAAACTCCTGTAGCCATGGTTTCAAGCTCCCTCCCACAATAAACAAGAGTGACATTTTCATTTAAGTGCCAAATGTGTCAGAACATAGAAGTTGACACCAGTGAAAATGTTTGTAACCTCACCTCTGACCAATACAGAAAACATGTTGTGGGAAATAACCTAATGGCTCAGACAAGGTAGCTGGTGCACTTCAGTAGTTGTAAACTACTCAGGAAATGTTTATAATGATCATATAATTATGATATATAAGTATTTAATAAGCAATTCTTGTCCACGTTAGCAGTGCTGCCCGATGCCTCTGATTCTTCCGGGAAAGCTTCACAAACAGAGTATCAGTGTGATCCTCCAGTCTCCCTCTGCCCCGTCACTGCGTGCATCCCATACCCATCCTGTGCGTCGCGTCCTCATCTCGCCACCCCTACTGTTTGTGTCTGAAGTCGCCGGTAGGGTTTCATCGTTTCATCGAGCTGTTACCATCTTTAACAACCAGGTGCAAGTGACAGGCAGCCGTCGGGCTATATCCTAGAGTTTTAGAGTTTGTTCGTCTGCGATTCCTCGACATCATACTGATGGTCTTCACTCCTCTGCGCTCCACCCCGCCGGAGCGCTGGACCAGGGAGACGCACAAGGAGGGGAGAGAGGAGGGCGAGCAGGCTGATGGTGCTGTGGCGACTCTCAGCCGGGCAATTAACACATTATGAACTGCAAAAATGAACTTGCTGAAAGAATGCTTACTGGGAGAATAATTTAGGCTGCAGGTGATCACTGGGCTCGTTTGCCGTTTACTTTACATCCTTGTGTAGTGTTTGATAACTGCGTGTTAAAAGTCTACTTAGGGCAATGGATTGGATTTGCTATATTTGATTTGACAGAATTAGGCCTGTTTTGTGGGAACATTGCTGCGAAGTAATGGGAATTCGTCAGCACCTCGCGTTCAAAGTTCACTGTTTCTTGGAGTTGCTGCCGTGTAATTACTCGTGTGCACCCCGCTGATTACTTCTCACATCTGAATCTCAACAATGATCTGTGAAGGTCACGTTTTAGCGCGTCGCACTTACTGTATTGTGCATGTTTTCTTTTGCGATCGTGGTTTGATTTACAGATAACTTTTTCATCAGAAGAAATCAAAGAGATACTGAAAAAGAGCAGGGATGACATTTACTCCTGCGGCTTGACTGGTGAAGGTAGACTAGTTTAGTTCAGTTTACAACCAAGAAAAAACGGGACTATGACTCGGTCAAAACTTTGCTCTGTGATCTTGCGGATGATCCAGTAAAAGTATCATATCATATGTAGTTTAATTGCCCAGTTCGTATCAGTCTGAAGATGTTAGGAAGTCCGTCAAACAACGGCGGCATCAGAATGCTGGTGCCCCCGGCTCCGAACGACGACCGGCGGGTAGAGTTCGTGGCTCTCACCGCTGTCCACACGGAGCGGAGCGAGCCGTCCACCCCGGAGCGCGGACACCCGTCTCACCGCACAGGGCTGCTGGGCACCCCGCTGCCCGGACCGCCCGGACCCCGGGCCAACACGTCCGCTTCAAGCAAACGGTACCGAAAGTTACAAAACTACTTGTACAACGTGCTGGAAAGACCGCGAGGATGGGCATTCATCTACCATGCTTTCATGTAAGTTTATCATTATCATCATTATTGTTAGGCTGTTAGGCTGTTACCGCTGCACATTTGGCTATTTTCTGTCTTGTTTTTTCTTTCTTTCTTTTTTTCTTTCTTTCTTTTTCTTTCTTTCTTTCTGTTTAAGTCTTTTAGAGAGTTAGAAACTGAAGTCAAAGTGTGCGATGCATTAGCCCTACAGACGTTTTCAAATCAAGTGTTTTGATCGATACACAACAGCATTCATTTGATGAATTTTCCAATTAAGCAGGTGGAGTTGCTTATTCGGCAATTAGACATTACATATGCCATACATCATCTCAACACGGGGTCTCCTGCTCAATTTCCCCTAGTCTCCATCTGATTAAATCACAACGAGGACCTCGGTTATTAAATTTAATTTGTCCCAAATCACAGGGGGTAATTGGCATTTTTATCAAAGACCCCATGTAAACATTTTGATACCTGCTGATAGTCAGTTGCTAACTGTTGTTTTTTTTTTTACGATAAAGTTTCTGTTTTGCTGTAAATTGGCCTGTTTGACTAATGAGTTTAAGTGGAGAGGTCCCAAACACTTTGTAACGTAATCCCTTGGGGAAAATGACAGAAAATTAAGACTGAACCCCGGTGTTGACATGTGAGGGAGGGTGACGGTGTTGTGTGAAGAAAACTTCCCTCTGAGCGTATTTGGTTGCTGCAGCATTTATGTGACAGTTGAAGTAAATGATGCATCTGTTAAAACTACAGAAACCCACTCTGACACCAAAATGAACTTTTTTTTTTTTTTTTTTTTTTTTGCCTAAATGACAATTTAAACAGATGATGCAAAATCTGTCCATTTAACAGAACAGTACCAGAGAGATAACTCAAGCTAAAGGGAGTCATGGCTTGGATGTACCTATAGGCTACACACACATGTGCAACATATAAACAGTGGAAATGTCTGAGGCTGCTCCCTTCTGACAGACTAACATATAAACCACACAGGACCAGCCTGCCGCTCATCTCAGCAGGACACAAACCAGACTCTCACCACAACAAAAGCCTCCTTGAACTTCCAGTTGCCCGAAAGTGAACCTGTTTGTAAGTGAAACAACTGATTGCATTTTGTAAATCTGATTTCCTTTAAGCCTCTTTGGTAACTTTGCTGGAAAATTTTAGAAAGCGCGGTTGGATGGTGGGTAAATCCTTAAAAAGCACCTTCTCTTCGAATAAATTTTTTTAGCTCAACAATGATCTTTTCTCTGTGCAGGATAGCTGATATGTCTTACAGTGTGAATGGCTCAGACTTCACTCAATAGCTGATGCTCCTTACGTTTTTAGGAGCGTCTACAACTGTCGTCTCAGTTGTCTTACTATATTTCAGTCTCATTTTAAGTGAAGCACGGTTCAGGTCTCTGACAGCAGCGGCCTCCCAGCTGTGTCTCTGTCTGGCACACGGAGGACGGAGCATTATGTGTGTGTGGGAGCTCCTTGGACCGGCCCCGTGCTTTCTGTGTCGTTGTTTAGACAAGCACAGCTGTTTAACTGCCAGTGCCATCATGTGTTTATAACAGAGGGAAACCCCATTGCAGAGCCGCAGCTCACATATCTGCTCTCATCATACGTACATAGGCTGCTGGCACATTCACTTTAGTGTGTACAAGCTCTGGTCTCACTTTGTCTGTCTTTCACCTCTATTCTCTTTCTTTCTTTGGTTTTTACTCACACCTGAGACCGCACACCCATCCTCATGGCTCAGACAGAGCTACATATGTACCACCATCGCTATCCTGTATGTTTCTTATTAAGAGCAATGGCCTTTGCCGGGTTGTTGCCGGTGACATTCTCCCTGACATTACTGGGTGTCGGAGTGGCTGGCAGTTCTGCCGTTGCTGTTATTTCTCTGTCAGGGAGGCAGGGCAGGCGCTCCGAGGTGCCTGGCTCATGTTTCATATGCCACAGCCTCAAACACCGGACTGGACTGGGTTTGTGAAGTGAGCCGCCCCAAATGACGGCCTGACGACCATGGTAAGGTGTATCTGAGACTTCAGTTGCACACACAGAAGTGCTTGTGCACGCTAGGTTTTTTCGTTTGCAAAATCCCTGCACTTTGACATGAAATATGTCGGGTACACATATGCCTACCTGAGTGCATTATTCCCCTGATACTGTATCACCCTGAGCTGTGCATTTGTTTTGATTAATTACATGTGAGGCATTCAGCATGCTGAGAGCTGCACCTTGTGTGAAGAAATTTCATTGTATGAGGAGGCTCAATTAAAGCGGGGTTGATCTATTGTAATTGAATCGAGCCATACGCTGCTGTGTAGGGCGCTGCGCTGACTTCCCTTGATCCTTTAATTAGTCCTGCACTGTGATGGGGGAAGCTGGAGCAGATGCCTTGCTTCTAGAGAGCCTCTCTTTGCAGGTGCGTGTGAGTGTGTGTGTATGGAAAAGAGGTGAAGTAGCTCTCCACTGTAATGTTTCTCCATGGGCACCCACTTCAGTCCCACTTCCCTTCTCAAAAAACCCGCCGTCACTGTAACAGCTGCACATAAGATGCTTTCTGGCAGAGACATTTCCCCCTAGATCTTGTGTCACTTTAGCGTCCCCCCTCCTAAACGGTTCAGATTACAATCCTGGAAACTGGTTCACATCTGTATGTAGGGGCAGCTCCCACTCCAGGAATCACTCTTTCTCCTGTGGATGACCGGCTTCTTCAAAACACTCTTCTGCAAGCAGAACAGCTGCATGCTAACTCTGAGATGGCATTTTCCTCCTCTCCTCTCCTCTCCTCTCCCTCTCTTCTCCTCTCCTCTCCTCTCCTCTCCTCTCCTCTCCTCTCCTCTCCTCTCCTCTCCTCTCCTCTCCTCTCCCTCTGCTCTCCCTCTCCTCTCCCTCTCACCTCCTGATGTTTTGACTGGAGACCTGGCATTAGTTAGGTGAGAAGTGACCAGACTCAACTAAAAGCTTTGTTTCTACACTGCCAAGAAAATGGGGAGGGGTGAGAACGCAGAGCCTCATTAAAAGAGACAATAGCCTTCCTGGAAACTTCCGCGTCTCTCTGTGAAAAACGGTCGGCGGTGAAGAATTCCTCTGCTCACCGACCTAATCGGTTGCTTGGACACACGGCCGATTCTTGTGCTCGCTGTGGCTCTGTTTTAAATGGTGCGTGGACCGTTTAAAATGTTAAGTGCCTCTTGTCTTGTAATGGCCCCTTCACTTGCTCACAGTAAAAGCTCGAGACCTCTTTGTCACCTTTGAATCCCGTCTCTCTGTTTCACCTGCAATAAACCCACGATGTCAGTGGGAGGGTTTCGCCTGCTTGTCTGAGTTGGTTAATTCTAACTCAGGCAATCTGAGTCTTTTAAGTCTCTAGAAACTCCAATGTCGCTGCAAGTGTGCGTTGTGATCTCAAGGAATCTGTGTGAATGAGACATAAACACTACCAGTCATAAGTTTGGACACACCTGATTGAATGTACTATGTTTTTCATTATCTTAAAGCCATTTTGATCGAAAGGCTTATGCTTAAATGCTTGAAATTTGTTTCTTAGACAAATATAAATAGTGAAGTTGATGCCTATGTATGAATTTCTTTCATCAAGGCAAAGGGCGGCTACTTTAAAGAATCTTTAAGTTTTAATTTGTTTAACACTTTTTTGCTCACTGCATAATTCCATTTGTGTTATTTCATTGTTTTGATGTCTTTACTATTATTCTAAAATGTAGAAAATAGTAAAACTAAAGTAAAATGTGGTGTGTCCAAACTTTTAACTGGTAGTGTACACTGTAAGAAAATCTGTGTACATTCATGTGTGTGATTGAGAGAGAATGATGGGTAAACAGTGAGTGTGTGTCTGTAGTATGTGTGTCCTCTCTGTTTCTCTGTGTTTTTCTGAGTGTGTGTGTGTGTGCATGCTTGGAGTGTCTTTGTGTGCAAAGAGCCGTGGGTAAACTTTGAGTGTGTGTGCCATACAAACTTGGCAGATGACAGACAGATGGATCGGGTTCGCTGTTGCCCCTCACCTTTGACCCCAACCCATTTCCACTATAGACAGTGCCACATATAGACCATCACATGAGGCCGCCTGCTCTGCCCCGGTAACTCAGCCCACCAGGGGTCCCTTGGGGCCGCGGAACTCCGGTCTAAAAGCGGGTTACTAGTCCCCGATCAGGCCATGCCACCCGGTGCCAACCAGTACCACAGCTGAGGAAATCCAAGCAGCCGAGCTATGTCTTGATCTTGGCTCGGGGGCTGCCGTTCTCCATCTTAGAGTCTGGCTGGGTATTCCGCTGGACCCCAGCCTGGCCGTAATGTAGTGTAGACGGACAGGAAAAGCAGTCGAGACCGAGCACTGACCAGCCAGAGTGATTGATCGGTTCTGTGGAAGGTGAAAATACACCGGCCATGTATTATTGATGTCTTAGAAAGGAGGAACAGAGATGGGGAGGAAAATTATAAATGGGAATAACTTGGAGTTTTTAGATTTGAGATAGTACAGTATCGGTGGGTGGATAAGAGAGAGAGAGAGAGAGAGCGAGAGAGAGAGAGAGAGAGAGAGAGAGAGAGAATAGAGCTCTATGTTAACCCACCAGACAGGCTAATTGAGAGCTTAGTGAATTGTTTCTGAAGAATACTATGTAGCTCTCTGTTCTGTAGCTCTGTTTAAGTTAATACACTTCTGTTCCTCTGTTTCCTAAACAAGCAGCAAAATAGCTGCTTCCTTGCGAACTGCACATACGGGTGTAAACATGCACAAATACACTCACTCACACATAGACCCGCATTAATGTGTGAGAGAATGCTTTAGTGCTCGCAAAGCTGTTACTGCTTTAATAATGCATTGTTTATGCTTTTAAAGAAATTACACAGTAATCATTAGTCTGACAGGGATGTGGACACCCCACTCCCCCTTCTTTCTCCCTCTCCCTCTCTCTGATTTAAAACACTAGTTTCGCAAAATTCATTTCTCATGCAAGATAAATCATGTGTGCTCATTCTACTCCCCACACCTTTCAGTCTCCATGTTCATGAGACCCCGGTCTGTGGGAATCCCCTCACTTTAACCTTTTATGGCACAGGCACCAGTGATGGTGTCTGTTTATGAAAGCTTGAGCCTAAAGTCACATTATTTATAGATGCGGAGGAAGATACCCACCACAGGACTCCTAACTCCTAACCTTTCCACAGCCTCCTCACAGCATTCCCTCACGGACGCAGTTGCATGTCTGAGGATTTTTTGGGCCAAGAAGGGATTGAAATTACTACGGTTAGAGTTAATTCTTTACACATCTTCTTTAACCAATTCTGTGCATGTAGTGCGGTTTTTCTAGGCCTTTCGTTAATGGTGAATTGCCTATCTGACATTCATAAGCCCATAGTTTTGAAATCAGACAGGTTGCTGATGGAGTGGCTTGCTCTCTATCCTTCTCTCCTCGCCTTCTTCCATCCCTCTATCCCCAGGTTGAGTTGTGTCCGTCTATTAAAGCAGCAGCTAGTTTACTGTCTCACCTTGGTCGTGGAAACAGTTTGGTTCATCAGCTGCCTTCACAGGTTTTCAACCACGCGGCACAAAATCCACTAAAATCTCCCACTCCAACATCCTCTAAAAAAGCCCTGACGCTTTTGGTGGCAGACCTTTTTTTTTTTTCTTTTTTTTCTTTTTTTATTATTAATGCGCTGAATAACGTCAGAAAATAGCTTTTTGTTTTGATGTTTGCCTTTTTAGTCAGCATATGAATAAGGTTTTATTGATGACTAAGTAAGAGAGAAAGAGGGGGGAGAGAGAGAAAGCGGCACCATAAAGCGGTGGAGGGAGAAAGCCACTCGGCACTTTGTGTGGGTTTTTAACCTGCTCATGGCTGCAGATTGGATGCTTGTTGTTCATTTACCGCTGCTGTTTTTTTTTATCTGTTCACCTCAGCAGGTTGTGTAAATTCTGCTCCATTAAGAATCCTTTATAGCCCAGCTGCCTTTTCTCTCCCTCCCCTCTCTCTCCCTCCATCGCTCCCTCCCTCCTTTTCCTCCTGAGTGGGAATATCATCTCTCATTTGCTAAACTACCCTGTCTAATTGACTGACTTCCTCCCTCTAACTACCTCTCTCCCCTTCTCTTCCACTCAGTCCTGATTGGTTTGTCATCTCTTTTCTTAAAAGGTCTCTCTCTCTCTCTCTCTCTCTCTCTCTCTCTCAGTGAGGTAAACTGGTGAAAGAGAGCATCAGGGATCAGCTAACTTGTGAACTATGTGGAGAATAGATACAAATCTTGCACACATATAAACATAAGTTACACAATAGTCTCAAATAAAGACTTTAGTTTTGAACAAGTGGTTTCCACATTGTTTGACCCCTCCTGTTATCCTATCCTACAGACAATCTTTGAACACCTGGAATAAATGTAGGCCGTCCGATTTTGAGGAGTCTGCGTTTGGACTGCCTTTAACTGGCAGAGCTTATCACAGACGAGCAATGAGGTTTAAAGATACTGTGCATCAAAAGCTCTGTGGTTTAGCCGGAAGCCTTTAATATCTTCATTAACAAGCGTTCAGAGTCTGCTGTGAAGACACGCCAACAGTTCAGCTCCAGTCATGCTTCTTCAATAGAAAATCTTTGGCATTTCCTATACTTTGAGTGAAGGAGGAACTAACATTCGGTTGAGCTACTAATGAGATTAAGGCCAGAGTAACTGGATTGGATGGGAACTCGGAGCAGACGATTCTGTGGGATTGCGTTTGGGTTTGTGTTCTTCAGATTGTGAAGATGTGATTTGGGAGACAGGCTTAGTGTCAGGAGGACTTCTTGACCAGGTGCGGCCATGCTTCCTCTTGACGGCAATAGTTAGATTCGGACAGATAAAACTATTGTTCACAGATTTCAGTTTGTTTTAGACTCAGAAATTAGTCTTTGGACAAGGAAGGAATTAAGGAAGGAACAAGGAAGGAATTAATAATCCAGCTTTCTGACACAGGCGCTTGAATCCGGATCCTCCAGTTGAAGGATGGTCTCTATAACCTCTAGGCCACCCTGCTGCGCCTGGGGAAATATTTAAGTTCAATTACAGTAGCTCTACGTCAAACCGCTGTAATTAAGTGATATCCTTCAAGCCACAGATTTCTGCTCTTGTTGGATCTAGCTGTTCTCTCAGCCTTGTCGGAATCTTAAGCTCTTTCCTTAATTTGAAACAGTCCCCACACACTTCCCTCCCTCTCCCCCCCTCTTTGCACCTGGCCTGTGTGTGTCACGGCCCGGCTGAAGGTCTCTTGTCATGTGTCCTGACGTCTCTTTCGGTGGCCCGTCACATTCTGCAGCAAGTGTTTTAACCTCCTTGTCCGCCCAGAGCCGCAGCTTTATTTTTCCGGAGAGACACTCGCTACCTGCTAACACCGGGGTGTGACACAGGAGAGGAGGAGGAGGAGGGAGGGGGGGAGCGAGAGTTGGATTCGGCGGCAGGGACTAAACAATAATAATAATGTGATACTTTATTGATCCCCGTAGGAAAATTCTCTTTCCGCTTGTCCCCCGCCAGGGAGGTCAGAGGTCAAGTACAGAACAGCGCTCCTGCAGCTGGTAGGGATTCAGTGTCTGGCTCAAGGACACTTCAGCAGGGCAGCTGTTTGCCGACATTGACTCCGACTGAAAGGCGGTCTTTCTAAACACCAGGCCTCCCAGCCAACCGAATAGGGAGAGGGAGAGAGATGGGAGGATGTGGTGGGAAGTGTATTACATATGGACCGAGAGGGCAGATAAAAAGCGGAGGCGTCAGAAAAGGACAGATGGGAAGAGAGAAGGACGTCACAGAGGTGTGAAGAAACCATCCCAGTTTTGGAGGGATTGAGAAAGAGAGCGGCGTTTGTAGCCCGGTCGTCCTTCAAAGGAGGGAAGGGCTTATAATAGGACGAGTGTGCGTGCGTGTGTGTGGGGAGGGAGAGGCAGGGAGAGGAGAACGGGTGAGTAGGGGTGGGGGGTACTGGGGGGTAAGGAGGGGAGGGGGGGGGTTGAGGTTAGTTGCTGTATTAATTTCTCCTTTCGGAGCAGAATGAGTCTCCCTTGGGAGTGGACTGTCTGTCCTGGGATGGCCGTCCAGGAATCAGGTTTCCCCCAATACTGACAGCCTCATCTCCAGCCCAGCTCTCTCTGCTCACTTTCACCCAGGAACAGGACATGCACACGCACACACACACACACACACACACACACACACACGCACACACGCACACACGCACACACACACAGCAGGAGGGAAAGCACACTGTTGTTGTTTACTTACTTGACAGTACAGAATACATGCAATGGCTGAAGGTGAAATTCTGTATACACATGCACTCACACATGCGTGCGCACACACACACACACACACACACACACACACACTTAGTAGAGACCTTGAACCACAGAGAGTGGTCCTATGTCCTTCCCTTGCAGAGTGTAAGGTGATCAGTAGGGGTGTTGACATCCCCTAATCTGCAGTAATCTGTGTTTATGTAATGTTATTGTCGCCCAAGCGGGCCAGAAATACTGTAGCTTTTGGACAGGAGGGTCGGAGGGCAATGCCAGGAGTTTATTTTGACTAGTCGAGACCCTCTAAACACTCGGGAGCAGCTTTCTCTGCCAGGCCATCACTGCAAAGCGGGACTACCTCACAGAAAAATCCAGCCGCAGTCTCATGGCTCTCTCTCCGTCTGTCTCACTATTCTTCATCTCTCTATCTTTCTATCTCTCTGTTAAACACAAGCCTCTTTCTCACATGGAACATAGTATAACATTGCCAATTTTCCCAGCAAAGGTGGTGGGTCTGGGTTGTTGGAACAACCAATGACTGCTCAATCAGACATACTAGAAGAGTTGGAAATACTGCCAAATTGTTGTATCATTTTGTTGTGGCAGTCATTTATTTTTAGGTGAGGGATTTGCTAATTATCTGGGATTTTTGCCAATGTATCCCTTGTGCTCTAAAGAGGCAATATTTTTGTCAAAACTGCATGTTTAACTGTTCCTGGCAGCTGCTGACAAATTTCCTCTCATACTTCGATGCAGAGGAGTTTCATATTTCAGCATCATCAATTTAAAGGTGTCCAATTTGACAACTAATACTAGACATTGCATGGTTACTGTGTCTGCTTGATCCACTCCTGCAGTGGCTTTGATGTGTGATTTATCTATATGGAGCAAAGTCTCGACACAACAGAGCCACTTTTCTAGAAGTTTGGCTCTAATTCACACAATGCCTAACTAGAAATATTTTACAGAACAGGATGCATGTGTGAAAAGGGTTGAAGGCAGACTTGCACACACACCAACAGACGGATGCACACACACACACACACACACACACACACACACACACACACACACACACACACACACACACACACCACTGAGTGTAAAGAGCCCATAAAGAAATCACAGACATCTTCAGACAAAGAGCAGGCTTTCACCGAACTCATTCAGTCCTGTTTTCTTCTTCGCCACTTCACCATCAGCTTCACTGTTTCACTGCGCTGCTTCAGCTCACACCTTTCCCCTCGCCTGTTCTGGGAGATTTCTCTTGAAGCACTCTGATCTGCTGCCACCGCTTTGGTTCTCGCCCTCTCCTGCTTTACATCCATGTTGCTCGGGGCCGTCAAACCTGGCAACCCAGCGGCTAGGTGAAGCAAGACGATTAGGTGGGTGGCGCAAACAGACGGCCCTGCCAGTAAAGCCTGACACTGGTTTGACTGGAAATGCAGTGCGCCGGGAGCCATGGGAGCGCAGTTCTGTAACGTCACCAAGTGTTAAAGTTTCACAGCTGCTGCGCCATTTAATACGCCACTATTAAATCCTGTTTATATACAAAGGCAGAGAACTGTCCTCACCATGGGCACACTGTCACCGTCTGTACAGTAACCATCCTTGGCAGTGTAGCGTGTGTGTGTGTGTGTGTGTGCGTGCGCATGTGTTGAAATAAAATGTCAAGGTTAGGAAGAATTTCTCCAGTCTCCACTATCAGTTCTTGAAGACTGAGCATCAGTGATCCCATCCGCTTTTCACTTTTCTGTTCAACGACAACCAACATTATCCAGGATTTCTCGTGCAGTGAATGTAACCCAGGTGTTAATAAAGGTGTTCAGTGTGAGTTAAGGTGTTGAGGAGTACTTAGCCAGCAGGATCTGCGTGTCGTCAGCGGCTGTAAAGACCACGGGGCAGGCTGGAAATAAATCAATAGCTTTACCTTGCCATTATCTCTCGACAACACACTTAAGGCCTGACCCTAATGGGGGTCTGTAGCTGCACACCGCTGATTATCACTGGATGCTGAATAATGTGGAAACTAACTCTGTAACTAACCGCTGATAAGGAATTCACATGCTAGTTTATAAAAGTCTAGGAAGGTCAAGTCTTTCTTATCTCATTGACGGGTCGACATGACAGCCACTCTGAGGCATTCTGTCAGAAAGAAAGATTCAACAGGATAAAGTCTAGCCACTGGTGCGGTCCTAAGATAGAGATTTAAGTTTACTCAAGAGCTAAATACTTCAAAGAAGGCTCCAGAGATTGATTATTAGTGAGTTCTAATGTAACCCTAATAATTTATTGTCTTGTTAAGGGTTTGTTATTTATTAGCTCTTCAGTAATTTATTGCCTCGTCTGCAAGGAGGAGGTAGTGAAGAGTGAATCCAACTGAGTTTGTCCTCCTTTTTAGATGTAAATCCTTAGGGTGCAGATTCATATTATGCATTGCATACATGGAAGTTGTATAAAAGTTATATGAAAAAGGTCTGCATCAGCGTTTACATTATTCTTGTCTGAATAACTAAAAAAACCCATTAAGCTAAATTTGACTGACAGATCATCTACTTCCCTCTCATTGATCTGTTTAGGTCCCACCCCAAAAAAGCCTGTGTGTCCCAGGCAGTCACTGACCCGACCTGCGTATCTCTGGCTGGTTATTGTCTGGTATTCGATTATGTTCTCTGTTCACGTGTTTGAAACTTCAGCCCATCACGTGCCCTGCGGGTGTCAGAGAGGGGTGTGGATGTCTGGCCTGGTCCGGTTTGATGTTGTAAATGGTGCTAGATAGTGTTCAGGGTGAGGAGGGTGCATGGCTGTATGGTTATGGTTTCAGACACACACACACACACACACACACACACACACACACACACACACAGTCCATCACTCAAACTTGCTCAGGGTTTCATTACACATTTGTCAAGGGCTGCTTTACATTTAACTTTTAGAGTGAAATGTGTTCTCTCTTTCCCTTTCCTTTTGACTTTCTTCTTGCTCTCTCTCTCTCTCTCTCTCTCACCCTCCCTCTCTGCCTGCTCTCTGTCTCTGTCTCTTGTCTCTCTCTTTCTCTATCCTGGGATACCCCAGGTCGCTGTGTCTTTCTCCTGTTGTCCCTGTCTGGCTGCGCCCGCATGGAGGGCCTGGCTTAAGTGTTGTTGAGACCATTTTAATTTATAACGGCAGTCACTATAAACATGTGAGGAAGCCGCACCATGGAGACAGAGCTCAAACAAAATCACAATGTAGCACAGTATTTATAAGGCCTGCCTTGCCTGCACAGAGAGCTGTGCGATGTGTGTATATGTGTGTGTATGTTTTCGGTCGGTGTGTGTCATTGCTCATGTGGCCAAGTGTGTGTGCTGTCAGAAAAGGTCTTGATTGGCATATGCACATTTGCAAAATGTGTGTGCAATCATGCATGTGTAAGTTTATGGAGAGGAGCGTGTGTGTGTGTGTGTGTGTGTAAATGCCTGCCCAGTGGCATTGTGGGCAAAGCATAAACAATAATCAAATGTTAACGATGGAGCCTTAATGACACAGGCGGCCTGCCACTCGTGTTAGATTGTTTTTGCCTGCATTCTGTCCCCCCTTGGCCTAAAATAACTTATTTTGACAGTTGCTCCACTCGATCTCTGTATTACTCAATCTCATTTCCTCTATTCTTGTGCGATAGTTACTTTCTCAGTTCCTGTTGCTGTAATCTTCCTCTTCCCTCTCTTATCTTGGTCCATTTCCATCAGAACTCTATCCCTATCTCTTTCTCTTAGCTGCATCTGTTTGTCTTTCTGCTGGACTGCTTCTCCCTCTATGCCCATCTCATACCTTCACCCCCCCCCCTCTCTCTCTCTCTCTCTCTCTTTCACTCTCTATCCTGATTGCCCGACACTGCAGTAATTCCTAGTTAACAGTCTTCATTATAAGGGGAGGAGGAGGGAGAGACACTTTGCCCAAAGGTCATCCTGCCCCTGTCTGTCAAGACCGTTACGTCTGCTGCCTCTGTGGCTGCACACTAATTCACTCCCCTTTTTTTTCTCTTTCACAAGAGAGGTTGACTGTAATGAAGGATTATTGACGATTATTTCATAGACTAAAAGGTTTCAACTGATGCCAAAACATGTTTTGGTGTAGAAAGTGGTAAGTATCACCAAGTGTGAAACACAAACAGAAATATAAACCTGCCACATGAAACTGTCCTCATCTTTATACTTCATGATGTCATGCAGGAGTCTTGTGTGACTTTTTTGTGTTACTCCCTTTGCAAAAACAGCTGCTGGTGTAAACACTCAGTAAATCTGTCCCTACATGCCGGCAACCATGTTCGCTGTGTGTGTGTGTGTGTGTGTGTGTGTGTGTGTGTGTGAGATGCATGTGTCAGTGGGCCCTCTGGTCTTCTCTTGGCCCTGAGATTAAAGCAGTGTCAGCAGGTGTGTGATGAGACCTCACAGACGATACCTCATCTCCCTCTCGCTCTCTCTTCCTTTCTCTCTTTTCCACTCTGGCTCTCCTCCTCTCGCTGTCCCTCCGTCTATCCAATCCATTATTCAGCCACCTCTTTCTGTCTCTACATTTTCCTCATTATCTATCTCTCTCTTTCCGACTGGTGCGCGCTCTCTGTGGTCATTTCTACTTTTCCCCCTCGCAACTTTTGTTCTCCCTTCTGCCCTTCTCCATTCCCCCCCTCTTCTATTTCTATCATGACACTACTTTCTCTATACCTCCTCTCTCTCTCTCTCTCTCTCTGTCTCTCCTTAGTGCTCTCTCTCTCTCGATCGATTGTTTTGGCCCCTGGCTGCCAGACCCCGTCCAGTGGTGGTGTCCTGTGACATCTGAGCAGTGTCCCGTGTCCCAGAGTGCACTTCAGACGAGACCAGTAAAACTTAATGTAGTAGTAGGAATACCTGAGTATACAACAGTGTGATCAGGCACCTCTAATCCCCCTCCCATGGACTACGTCTCAATCTCAAGCTGGTATTCAGCACAGAAAATGGTAAAGAGGGACAGGGGGAGAGATTGAAGATGGAGTAGAGAGAGAGAGAGAGAGAGAGACTTGGTATTGTAGAGGGAGAGAGAGGAACTAAGAGGTCTAGACAGTGAGAGAGCAGGAGCGGGATGGAGGTAGGGTGAGATTCAGGAGGGGGATGAATAATTCAGAGGAGTATTATCTCTCCGCTCTCATCCGCCCTTCCCCTCCATTGGCCTGTCACCTAATTGGTTGTAATGAGGTAAAGAGGGGAGCGGAGAGAGTGGCTGAGAGGCCTGCGAGTGGTCCACTCCCGGTCCTGGCTCCGCTTCAGCTACGCTCCGGAGAGGAGGAGGAGGAGGAGAGGGAAGGAGGAGAGGAGGGAGGGAAAGTTAGGGTGAGCAGGAGGAGGAGAAAGGAGAAGGGGCAATGTGAAAAGGACTGGGAGAGGGGAGGAGCGGGTTCGAGGATGAAGTGGGTACACATTGTAGGCGATGTTCGGCGATAACGTCATAACCTCAAATAATCAGTCCATTCATTGCTATATTAATATCTTCGAAAAAGCCTGAATGGAAATGTCAGCGTTCCGGTCCGTGCCCGCCTCTCTCGTGGGAGGCAGTTCAGTAACGCGAAGGAGCGGCTTGGAATGTCGACAGAATGTGCAAACTTAATGAATGCTCTTTATCCTGCTTGATGTTTTGCTAGCTCGCGAGGGGATGTGAGCAAGGGGGAAAACACAACACCGAACATGGATGAGATATTTATGACCCAGAATGGAGTGACGGAAGGTCAAGGCGTTGAAAACATACATCCTGTGCTATATTCAGTAGGCCGACGGGGATAAACAGTCCTTCCAGGGTGATACAGCCGCGCAGTTCATTTGAGGAAAACATTACGACACGTTTACTGTAAGAGGATGCGACAGTGCATGAGGAGTAGTGACCTTTGACCCGCTCTTACGCTAGCAGCGCTCTTTTGCCTACTAACCCGTCTGGGACTGTGTTGACATCACTCCCCAAAACTAAGTTCTCCGTATCCGTCAACAAGTCTTATTCGAGGCTGAATCTGTTTACAAGTCATAGGTACAGTATGAGCGTGTGGTATGTGTGTGTGTGTGTGTGTGTGTGTGTGGAAGCTGGTGGTGGCTGTGGGGGTTCAGTGGATGGTGATGTAAGCCCATGCACACGGCTCTGGACTCTGTCTTGAAATTATACATACATAAAGACACTGACAGTTACACAAAGACACAGAGACACACACACACACAAACATTTATTCTGACAGGGAGGGATAGCAGCGCTGCCACTGGACTGAGGAGGAGTAAAACAGTGCAGCCCTCCGTGTGATGTGAACTTGGTACCAGTGTTTTTGAGTTACTGGTCTGCTATAAGAGCACTGTGGAGATAACGTTAGCGGACAGATATGGGGCCCTCAGCGCAGACCTTACCACCCCGCAGCCACCGCACATCTGTTTCATGCCAACAGAGGGATCATCATCAAAGAGGGAACTACAGCCTTGGGGTCACGGGGTCGCTGCCATGGCAACCAACTGCCAACACAGAGGTGGTGCTGCGGAGATGGTGTGTTCTGTTTTCCAGGGTTTTAATAGGGTAGCTGTCTTGACTTTACTGCTACTTGCTTGGTATTGATTTCAGAACATTATATCTGGGACAAATAAAGCTTTTTAGTGCTCCTGATTTGTTTGTCTTTATGTGCACATGAAGAAGTTAGTTAAATTGTTGTTGGAGGGCCAGACGTCCTCACAAGTCATTAAAAATTACTTCTTGGGACATTTTTGCCAGTCACCACAATGGAAAAAGATTAAGTGTTAATGGTTGAGGTTAGGTATATAGCTGCGATGGGGAAGGCTCAGGTCAGCCCCTGTAATTCCTGTCAGCTCCTCCCCGAGATCCGCTGACCACCAAGGTTGTGTGTGACCCCGGCTCACTTTCTCACACTCCGCACTTCAAACCGCTGGGGCCAATCCCATTACCCCCAGTTCAAATGTTACAGCTAACTGCTTTCTTTTGGTTCTTTCTCAATCCTCGAGAGCTGCCCCTGACCCACTGTAATCCATCACTGGAGATCCCTGCTGCCATGGTAACCAGATTAGACCTGTCACAGAGTAATGATGATTGGCCCGAAATCCACTAGTAGCCCTCGGCAAAGGTGATGGTGGTGGTGGTGGTGGTGGTGGTAGTGGTGGGGGGGGGGGGGGGGGGGGGGGGGGGGTTGAGGAACATATAGTGAACCTCTGTACATCATGGCAAGTCACTTGATTGGCTCGGAGTGGAGCATGGTCTGGTCCTGCTATTACTGTAAGCTTCAGAAGCAAAGCCCAGAATCTTCTCTGCCTCCCCCTTACTGTCAACAAAGACCTTTCCCCTGCTGATCCAAACGGTATGGGTGCGTCATGGCCGCTTGTTTCTGCGTCCTGGGTGGCTTTGTTAGGGTGGAGCTAGCCCACCGGTGCAATGAGCGGTGAAATGTCAGCGTTATACAAGCGCACGGCTGAGTGGCGTGTGAAGTGGCAGCCCACCTACTGAAGGGTTTGTAGACTCTGCGCTAATTAGCTAGGTGGTGCTAACAATACCACGGCTAAATGTCAGAGCTCTCTCAGCACCTCGCCTCCACCCCGTTAGCATCTAGCCGCTGTACAGCACTCTGCCCTGACGCCAAGTCAGCAAGCAGCACAGAGCTTTTATAATAACAGGCGAGCGGCGTCAGACAAAGCCACACACACAATGGGCCTTGATAAGGAGAGCCGCTCTTCTGGTTAGGTGTGCGTTGGGGTGGGATGGGAGGTTTGGTGTGTGTGTGTGTGTGTGTGTGTGTGTGTGTGTGTGTGTGTGTGTGTGCATGCTTACGTCTGATTGTTCGCTCATTCCAATCTTTAAAAGGGCCACCAATTTTTCCAGCTTAGTGGACAAGTGATGTCAATATTGTGGATGATAATCATACAGTTTCATTTTCCCAGCTTCCTTTTCCATCAGTAGGAAAGTGTAGTATACTTTTTTATAATTCTATAATTTCACACTGAATTGTCCTGGTCTGGTATTCCAACCAGGTCAAAACAAGCACCCAGAATTATTTGCAATTACTATTTTACCCAGGTTTGGACACACAGCACAAACACACACACACACACACACACACACACACACACACACACACACACACATGCACACACACGTACGTACACTTGTGTACAGCCCTCATGAAACCTTCCTCTGTGGTTACAGAATTTCATTTAGCCCCATTTACTGGTCAGATATATTGCCCATATAGACCATATTGCCCATAATTCCTCTTTCTCTAACCATCCAAACCACACATTGATGTCACTGAGCCACAACAAACAACCAGTGCCAAGTTCACTACAATACTCACTAACACATTATTCAATATAAAACTGAATATATCAGAAATATGCTACATAAATCTTGAAATTTCTAGATTTGTCGTATCACTTGTGTGTAGTGCATGATAGTCAAAAAAAAAAGTCAAATTCTATGGATAAACCATCTTCACAGCTCATATTTAAACCTACTTCATAACATACAGTACTTACTTTGTATGGGAATTTAATGGGTATGAAATGGGAGTGTAAAGTGCATCAAGAAATGTATTGAAATGCTGCTGAGTTATGATGCATAAAGCAATTCATTTAATGAATCAAGTCCGATGGTGAGAAGAGGGCTTGAGGCAGATATAAAGGATGAAGTGTACACACAGTCACTGCAAAGAATCCATTTTAACAAGTCAGCTAGTCTCAAAACCTTTTTTTCTTAAAGCAAGTGAGAAATATCTACCAATGCGGTGAGATAATTTCACTTATTTGCAATGCAAATTAACTTATTTCAAGAATGTTCATGAATCAAGTGACTTTTTCTTGGTACTTGTGGAGTGACGGACTGTCTTCCAAGATACTGTCACATTCCTCTAAATGTGAAACTGCACAGGAAACAAGTACAATTATGTTCAATTATTGATTAAGATGTTTTCACTTGTTTTGGGGAAAACAAGATTTTAAGACTCAATACTAGACATGTTTTTGCAGTGTAACCATAGGAATAGGACATTTAATATGGGAGCTCAGGCCTGCTCATTTGATTTAGTGGGTGTTTTCTCTCCTGTTAGTGGTCTAATTATTCCAAACTGATTGCACGTGGAATTTTGTCTCGGAACTGAAAAATCCTGGACCAGATTGGATCCAAAGGAAACCATTAAAATATTATACTTTTCTGGAAATGTCATGGGGAGTTCATGAAGTTTTTCTGACTCATTTTCTGGAAAACAACAGCTGAACAGTTTCTTTGTATTGGTTGAGGATGTTGATATATCTCTGAAATGAGTCTCCACACCTGGTGAGAAGAATCACTCCATCCTTAAGCCAAGTCATCCATTTCAGTGTGATATATACAGATATTGTTGCATATGACTGTAAGCCGGTGTCAGAGGTGTAAGTGCCAGGTTGTTTGAGACGGCTGGGAACACACATTCAGTAACGGGAAAAAGTCTTCTGTTTACGCAGTTTTTATTCATACTAAAGGAACGGTGGCAATGAATCAAATGCAGGAAACAAGGGGCTCAGATATCGTGATGTAACATTGGCTGAGTGAGAGCCCAGGCCCTGTGTTTGTGTGTATGTGTGTGAGCATGGTTTGATACTCTCAAGGCTGCTGTGACTGGGTGTGACATTTTCCAGCAAAGGAAAATGTATCAATCTAATTGGCACTCTGTTTGAAATGCATCATCTGCGGACAGACAATGGAACAGTGTGGCAGACGAGTGGTGGAGGGGGATAATTTACAGTCGCATGATGGCTCATGGAGAGGCGTGTGAATGTGTCCGGGCTGTACGGTAGGTGTGTGTGTGTTTGGGAGAGTGACCATGAGTGTGTGGGAGTGTATGACGCTTTCGTGTGTGTAGGGTCTGTGTGCGTAGTAAACCAAATTATTTGTGTGGAGGTGTCCGGTAGACAGTGGTGGAAAAAGTACTCAAACCCTTTACTTGAGTAAAAGTAGCAATACCTTAATGGAAAAATACTCCAGTAAAAGTAAAAGTCCTGCATCCAAATTTTTACTTAAGTAGAAGTATAGAAGTATTGGCAGTAAAATGTACTTAAGTATCAAAAGTAAAAGTACTCATTCTGAAGAACAGTCCCTTTCAGAGTGTTAAATTATTGATGCGTTAACCTGTAAGAAGTATTTTAATGTTGTAGGTCTAACTGCTCCATATACTGTTGGGGAGTTGCATCACTTTTTTTGAGCTTTATCATATGTTTTGCATGTAAAACCTTATTCTGCAAAGTAACTAGTAACTACAGCCGAAAAAGTACAATATTTCCCTCTGAAATGTGGTGGAGGAAAAGTATAAAGCCTCACAAAATGGAAATATTCCATTATAAAGTAAAGTGCCAGTACCTCAAAATTGTAATAGTACAGTACTTGAGTAAAGTCTGACCAGTGTGACCAGCACTCATTACACAACTCTGTTTTTCAGTTATGTAAATAATTCATTTAGTCACATAATATTCTTGAAGGTTGCGGCATTCAGAAAAAAAAACAAGCCCAATCCTCTCATTTTTACACAGTGCTCTTATGTCAGTTCTTTTTTCCCTTCCTCTCTTCCCGGAGCATGCGCCGCTGCTAGAGCCTCTAAATCGCTCAGTCAGCTCCTTTCCCCCGTGAAAAAGCATTTCTCATTCCTTATTTGTTTGTGTGTTGGGTTTTTTTTTGTTGTTTTTTTTTGTTCCTGCCTTGAAAAGTTTGCGGTCCCCAAAGACGAGGGGGTTGTATGGGGGGTAGCTAACAGGCCTGGAGGCTGGCCTGTTCTGAGCTATGCTGTGCTCTACAGCCTACCTGCGCACATTTTGCCTGCAGTCGCTATTTAAGGAGAGAGAAACGCTATTAATAACTCTTTCTACTGTTTCCACCTTTCTCCTCTCTTTCTCCTCTCCCCCGTCTCCCTCCCTTCTCTCTCTCTGTGCTTACGACACTCTCGCTCTTCACTCTCCTCTCCTCTCTCCTCTCTCCTCCCTCTCTTTGGTGCTCATTTGGTAGTTGTTAGCTGCTGAATGAGTGTGTGTGTGTGTGTGTGTGTGTGTGTGTCAGCGCTGGGTGTGTGTAGCTACAGTGTTGTGTACAGGCTGTATACATGGTGAAGGTGTGAAGGGTTTTCCAAGGTGACACTTCTTTCAGTTTACGATACATGTCTATCAGCCTCTGCTATAAATAATTATCATGTTGTGAGTGAGCTTTTTTGGTCCGTTTGTTTGAGCAGGTCTATATGTTTACCTGTGCATGTCCTTTCGGAGGGCATCTGTGTGTGTGTGTGTGTGTGTGTGTGTGTGTTCAATAATTGGGCTGCGTGCGTGTGTTTGTGTGTTTGTACACCTGCCGCTCGTGCACGGCTTGTGGGTCAATGCCTGAAAGTCTTCATTCAGAGGATCATCGATCAGTGCTGGCGCCGCACACACACACACACACACACACACACACACACATATGCTCGCACACGCGCACACACTCACACGCACACAGAGTAGGCTCTGAGAATGACATGACCCCAGGGCCCTTTCAGTTCACGTCTAAGTTCATCCCCCACCTCTCTCTCTCTTTTCTCCTGTTTTTCTCTCCTTTCCCTCCTTTTCCCGGCATCGCTGCAGGCTACTCTCTCTTTCCTTTCCATCATCAACCATCTGTCTTCTCATCTTTCTCCCTTATTTCTATCTTTCTGCCTCAGCTTCCACTTTTCTGCTTCTTCCCTCTCAATCTTCTTCATTGCCACATCCTGATCCCCCTCTCTCCCTCCCTCCCTCCCTCTCTCTCTCTCTCTCTCTCTCTCTCTCCTTCCCTCCCTCCCTCTCCCTCTCTCTCCCTCCCTCCCTCCCTCCCTTCCCGCCTCCCCTGTTGTGTGTAACTGATAGCTGCTTTATCATCCAGTGTTGATTGAATCAGAGGTGCATTCTCCCACAGTACAGCTCCAACTCTCCCTGCCATGCACACTGACTGGCATGGCAGAGAGTACTGAATACACACACACACACACACACACACACACACACATAGTAACACACCACGTCATATACATTTATTACCACTCTCGCTGCCTCCTTATCACGCTAAAATGTTATTTTCACAGTCCAGGTAGAGTAATGTGAGATCTTCCTTTTCACTTATGTATGCTTACAGGAAAACAGCAGTAAAAGCCCCCGGCCGGCCTAGCTTCCATTAAAAGCAATCTGTTTGCCCTGTAGGCTGCTGTACATTTATTTGCTGCCTGCCCCACCAGCAGCACAATGGCCCTCTGGAGTTTTACAGGCCGTGAGCCAAATTGTACCTTTTTTGCACTTACCACAATTGCACTTACACGCGGAAGGTTGTGGTGTGTAACAGTTAGAGTTTGGAGGCAGAGTTACCTGGGATCTGAACGAACGAGAACACTTCAAACATTCACAGTCTTATTTTTCCTCACTGCTCTTTCTCTCACTTTCTCTCTTTCTTTCTTTCTTTCTTTCTTTCTTTCTGTCTTTTCATTCCTTCTTTTCTTTCTTACTGCGCTTGCATTTTTCTTGTTTCTCCACAGTGTCCACGAGACAAATTGCACTCGGTTGGGTTTCGGAGAAAAGTCAGATATTCTGTGTATATAGCAGAGCATGCATTATTCTTTCTAAAAGTTCTGGAGCAATTATTAATGCAGACAGGCTTACAGTAAACCTCTTGAGTGGTTGACTTTCGCGTATCATAATTTATCTTTTATATCATCATGGTCTTTTTGACTCAGTACAGGACACATAGTGCGCCTATACATTAGCATACCCATTTATAATGCTTGAGCTGAGTCATGCGCTCCCTTCACTTTCTCCTCCCTTCGCCCCTGGATGGGTCACATGCGCGGGCTGGCTGGGTTTGTTATTGTAGACGAGGTGACACAGTCTGGAAAATCCTGTGGTGGATGTGGTGTCTTCACACACACCAGACCTCCAGCGGCCCCTCGCCCGTCCTCTGTGCCAGCGTTCGCCAGGCGCTCTGGCACCGGAGAGCCACGGGCCGCAGAGGGACAGATGAGACGGCCGGTCTGAGGTCAGCGGGACGATCGCTGCCAGGAACCACAGCGGTTTCAGACCGGAGTCGCTGGAGGGCAGGGACGACCCGGAGAGGTTCAGAACAGAGCAAGGGAGGTGGAGAGAGGTGTAGGCCGAGGGAGTGGACGTGACTTTGAAATACAGAAGAGGAAGGGTGCAGGACTGAGTGAGACCGGGAGAGGATGTGTAGGCAGAGGACTTTAAAGGGACTCTCGTTGCATTTAATCTGCTTTAGACTCACTGACTTTAACAGGCTAGAAAGCAGCGACATTGTGATGTTTACCCCTAAAGAGATATTTAATGATTTTTTTTATGATTGTCCTGGCCATGAGAGAGCATTATTAATTCTGATATTTACATTTCCTTCCTTCACATTATATAGGCTCCGTCAAAGTGCTTACATAGTACATTTCAACTGGGTTGTTTTTGTGCAATTACATAGTCATCAATACCGTTTCTCCCCTCTCTCAGTCCTCAAGCATGAATCCTGTCCCCCTCCAGACATCTTTATTGATATATTTCAGTATGAAGATACTTTGTTGAGACTGAACAGTAAAGCACTCAGGACCGAGCAGATTTTCTTTTGACTTCCCCCGAGACAAACCCTGCTGATTTGGTGGATTTCCACTGATGCGTCGCTCTTAATTGACATTTCCCTGAACAGGGGGAAGGGAAGGGATAGTGGCTGGTGGTGTTGGGTGGGTGGGTGGAGGTAGGGGGGGCTGTGGCTGAAAGTGTGCCCTCAGCAGAAATGTGACTCTCTCTCCACATGCATCACGCATGGCCTAAATATCTCTTTACCCTCCTCATCTGTTTTCTGACCCTTTGTTGTTTTTTTTTGCGACAGCAAAGCAGATTGGAGTCGAGGTGTCCTCCTGGCGGCTGGGTGGGAGTTGCTGTGTGTCGGCTTCATACCTGGTATTATGATCTCCGGTCACTTTACTCCGTATGAGGAGCTGTAGCTGAACACAGAGGACAGAGCCGATCAAATAGGATCCTCCTAAATGATAAATGAACCAGCCAAAAAATTGACCCTGTACTCCCTCTAATGTTTTAGATGATATTATCAGTTTAAAACAGTATTCCACTTAGTTTTAACGTGGGAGTTATTTAGCACTTGACCGCCACGCAAACCAGAATATAAACCACTCAGCAAGATCTGATGCAGCTGGACGAGTTTGTGGCGTTCAGATTTTTACTTCCCATTCATTTGAATGAGGCCGAAAATAGCCTGAAATTTAACACGTTTGTAAACAGATTCAACAACAGATCCCGCTACTGTGATTTTCAACTGACTGTGGGTCCAACATAATTTTGCTGAAAAGCATTTTTATTGATAACTTTATTGATAGCGAAGGAATACCATTTAGGAGACATACTTCCTGTTTGGGAGACTGGATCCTTTTATTTTTAAATACTAATTTTAGTGTAAAACCAAGAATAGAAATCCAAAATGACAACAGACCCAGGACTGCTTTGCTGTCTTAAAAGCAGGATATGTTGTTGAATCTGTTCACTAACGTGTTAAATGGATATATAACGAGAATAGAGAGAATCCCTTCTTTCAGTCCTAGAAATAATGTCTTCTTTGAATTTCACTCCTTTTTTTAAAAAATAATGGAGGACAGTGAAATCCCCTGTAAGGACTGGTTAGAAGAATTCAGCGTAGATGGTGTAAGCGGCATTTTGCAGCCATATGTCAGAATGGCAGACATTGTGATTTGAGGCCTGACTGTGGCTTGTGGTCTGAATGAGACGAGCTCTGAGGGGTTTGAGTCATATGATACCCAACAGAAATCTACTTTGTGATTACACAGTGCGGCTGGCTGCATCCTATTCATTCATCTATGGCTGCATGAACGGATATGGGGAGCAATGCTGGCGGTAACTGCAGTTATATAACAGATAGTATTCTTAGGGAGGTATTATCAGTTATTCGGGTAATGCAGAGTTGCTTTCATGACAAGTTGTTTCTACTGGAGTGTTGTGTGTGCATTTTGCAAAAGCAGAGCTGTCGATCGGGCAAACCATGCCGTAACTCATTTCCCGTCATAAAGCACAAGTCAATGAAAGATGCCACCTGAGATGCCCAACTAATCTTCTCCTTGAGGAAATACACATATTGCTTTGAGTTAATTGAGGGGGAAAAGACAGACATTTTAGTCAGCACATTACTCAGTTGATGAACGACCAGCGTGCATCGTTTGCAAGAATCATCTGAGTGCGTTTTTCAAAGTAACTTTCCCAATGCTGACGCTGAAGCACAAACTCTCCCCCATGCATGCGTCGCCGGCCTGAGAACTATACAGTAGTGATTTGGGGGGGGGGGTGTCTGTTTATTCACTCTTGCTGCCCGGTGTCTTTCTCGCTGTCTAAGAGCCACTTTGTCTTCTCTATTTGTAGTGTCCCACCATCTGGAAACTGTGGCCAGGCAGGCAGACGAAAACAAAAACAGTCGGGGCGCTCGCTCGTTCACTCACTCCTCGCACATGTGGTGACAAACACAGAAGTCTTTCTGTAGGCAGTTTGAGATGGTGAACGGAGATGAGGGGGTTTATGTCCAGGTTTGTCAGATTCACAGTATAAATGACTGCAGATGGGATCTAATTGGATATTTGTACTACCAGGAATTTGATGCCCACTTATCCCTGATATCCTACAATTACCAATCGCAAGCCATTATCCCCGCTCAGACACCAGGTCCAGATAACGGGTGTGTAACAGATAGACGAGTCAGAGGTCGCTGGCTGGAATCTCCACAATCGCTGACGTCTCTCCCATCCTTCCTTCCTGCTGTCCTCTGCCATGTCTGCTGCGAGGCCGATGCCAGACACACAGCGCTATCGTACCGCCGCTGACCCACATCGCACCCCCTCGCTCTTCCTCTCCCCACAGTTTGAACTGATTAGAGTGTGTCAGTCTGGGAGGAAATGTCTCCTTTGCTATCGCTGCGTTCTTCCTCTTCTGTTTATGTTGACACGAATGGAATGATTGGATTGTGGATGGATGGATTCTTTTGTTTGCGACTTGCCAGTATCTCCTCTCCGCTTGCTCTGTGTGATGTTATTCTGCTCCTTGTTGCTTCCTGCCCTTGTCATCATTGTAATGTAGCAATGAGCGGGGCGAGCGAACAGAGAATTTCACTGTGGGGATCAATAACTCACCTGTGCAGAGATACTGTGCTGAATATAGATTTGCATTTTTCTCTGTACAATGGCTGACCAGCACTGCTTTGTTATCTGGCTTGAACCTATTTATCACACAACTATTTAATGGGACTGCTTGGAATGCATTTCATTTCACACACATTAACCCCGGGGAGAGACTTGGTGATCACATTAATGATACAAGCGAAAGAGAACCATTGTGTGTGGCCAGGAGAACTGGTCTAGAGTCTAACAAGTGTTCTCAAACTTTGAGATGTGACATCTAGATCAGTAGGGCCAGCAGCTGCTGCCTGGCTAATCCTGCCCCGCTTCACTGTATTCACATGGTGTGACTGTGTATGTGTATCTTTGTGTGTGTGTGTGTGTGTGTGTCTACCCACTTTTAACTGCTCGCAAAAAACCCTTCTATCTCTCTCTTTCTTCGCTCTTATTCCTTTGCCTAACGTGGTCTTACATGATCATTCTGTGGTCACAGACATATCGTCAGGCTGCTGTAGCCTGTGTGGCCTGCTGTGTGACTCCAACCTCATGAATGATATGAGGGGTTTGAGAAGCCCTGCAGCACTTTGGGGACGACCAGCACCAACACTTCCCAGAGGCTGAGGAGGCTGGAGCTCCACCCGCTCCATCAGGCTCCTGATTGCCTTGCCAGCCAATGTGATGATCCTAGAATCTGTAGATTTTGATGATTGAAAACAAGTTTGAATACAATCCAGGGTATCGCTCTGACGTGAAGACTGTTCAGTTCTTCTCACTGTGGAAAACACTGTTTGAGTGCTTAACTTGATTTTGACGAACTGAAAAAAGGGGGCTGTCTCTCTGATGTCAGTTGAGAAGCATTTAGGCCTCAAATTCAGTGTCTCATTGTCATATTGACATTGACCTCCCAGGTCTGAAACAGGCATTTACATCATGGATGTAATAGCCGCGTGTGATAATCCACTGCAAACTAAATCTCTATACGATAATAGTCTTACCAGTGTAAAGACAGGATGGACAAAGCTCTCATCAAGACCTTCCATGCCTCCACAGTCTTTAAAACAGAAAGTATTATTATTACATATTGCTTGATGTGACCAGAGTTAACGATGGAGACTTTAGAGCAGACTGTATCTGTGTCAGCTGTGGGACTTTATTCTGCTGCTGGAGCTTCAGAAACACGACCATCACTTCTACATCACTTCCCTCGGAGGAGATGAAGTGTTTATACTAACATGAAAGCAGCTAGAACATTAGAGACAATTTGCCAGAATTTATGCTGTGTTTTATTGCGGGCCAGTCCTGAAACTGAAGTGGCCCTTACTTGTACAAGACGCTACTTTCTGTCCGTACAGCCGGTGATGAAGAATTCCTTTGAAAGGGATGAGGTCATATGACTCATATATATATATATATATATAATGTAATATTTTTCTTGCTGCACATTTAATGTCACTGAACTTTGCAATTAATAAAAATCAATTACCTTAATGGGTCTATAGATGACATGATAATAAGTTATTTTGTCTTGTATCCAAACTTATCAAGCTTTTTTTTTGTGTGAAATCATCTTACTGCACTGGCAGATAATTTTTAAGTTTCAACAAATTTTACTTTTTTTTTTTCAGGATAATGTAACTTGTTTCAAGACTTTCTTGATTGTTTAATGATGATTTCTTGAAATAAGTCATATTGGCATGTATCAAGTGAATTTTATTGGAACTAGCAAGATTATCTTCCAGTGCAGTGAGATAATTTGACTGAAAATATCACAGAATAGGTCTGGAAACAAGTTAAAATCACTGGACAACTTGTCCAGTGATACACTTGTATGTATGCCTCATTTACATTCTTTGATAATAATAACTATATCTGTATTGTTATTTCTTGTATATTTTAATTAAAATATACATTTCCTGAGTGTACCAAAAAGAACTAGATTTCATTCCACTGTCCCAATGCTTATGCCTCTGATTTCTTATGACTGTGCATGCGGTATCAGTATTATGTTATGGATCAACAAATCTTTTCCTGCTTATTCGCAATTTGTTTTTTCTCTGTTGGCTAATCACTCAGAGAGTGAACAAAGCAGATTTTAATGAGTTTTTTTTTTTAATTTTCTTTAGCACATTTGATCCCAAGAGATTTCTTAATTCCTATGTGTGCATTTTGAGATGTGTGTAGTGACCTGTGTGTGTGACCTGTGTGTGTGTGTGTGTGTGTGTGTGTGTGTGTGTTTCAGTTTCCTGCTGGTGTTCAGCTGTCTGGTGCTGTCTGTGTTCTCCACCATCCCTGACCACCATAAGCTGGCCAACGAAGGCCTCTTCATCCTGGTAAGATCTCTCTCTCTCCGTCCGTCTCTGTCCGTCTCTCAGTCTCTCACACACACACACACACACACACACATACACACACACACGCTACCTCTCTTACATTACTGCATATGGCCTGCATCCATCTCCTGTCCGTCACACTTGCTGCAGTGTGTGTGTGTACGCTTGCGCACGTGTTGCTGTGTGGGCGGAGGCAGAAACAGCCATGTAAGCAGGCGGGAGGATTCAGGTGTTGTTGACAACGTAGGAAATCACAGACATGATCCACTAATCCTAATAGCTATCCCATAATCTCTACTCTTCCTGTGTACTCCAGCTGCTTCAGTGAAAGGTAATGGACACTTGCTTCCTCAGTGTTAATCTGACTCTTCCTCTGCCCTCTCTCTCTCTCTCTCTCTCTCTCCCCACCCAGCTCATCCTTGCGTGTTATTTAATTGTCAGACTCTTGACTTTTAACGATTTCACATTCCCTCCTTTCATTCGTTCGATCAATCACTCAGCCATTAGCGGGCGTTCTGCCATTAGTGGACTTTACTTACATGAACATTCCCTCTAATGACCGATTGGTTCAGTTCACCTGGAACTGCCCATACAGTCCCATGCCAAGTAGAGAGTAGAGACAAAGAAAGACTCACAGAATGATATATTAATAGACTACCATGATCCTCTGATGATAACTTTCATCATTTGTCAGTAAATATGATATGTTAGTGCTGTATGTAATTAACATCTTCAGCCTTTATTTTACCAGCCAGGTCAATTCAAATAAATGCTCAATGTTATGGCAAAGGGCTTCTAAATGGGACATAGGGTGTGTAAATAATATAGAAATAATATACAAATTAAATTATTCTCCCTACATATATTCTGTCATGCATTATGAAGTGCCCTTTGACCTCTGCCTGTCACTGACCGGTGTGTGTATGTCTCTCTGTGTGTGTGTGTGTGTGTGTGTGTGTTTTGTAGGAGTTTGTGATGATAGTGGTGTTTGGGATGGAGTACTTCATCAGGGTCTGGGCAGCTGGCTGTTGCTGCCGATACCGTGGATGGCAGGGACGGCTACGATTCGCCAGGAAGCCCTTCTGTGTTATAGGTTAGTGTGTGTGTGTATGTGTGTGAACAGTACATATACCCAAATGTACTTAAAAGTGCTGTGTGCGTTCATGGGAATGTTTGCATGTGTAAAAATATATAATAGACAGTATAGAATAGTAAAATAGCTTGTGTACTAAACCTTTATGCCTGTGTTTACTGTGTGTGTGTGAGTTTGCTTACAGACATTATCACCTCATAACTCCTCCTGTTCTCCCATCTCCCTCCATCTCCTTCTCCTCAGACTTTATAGTGTTTGTGGCGTCTCTGGCGGTGATCGCGGCGGGCACGCAGGGCAACATCTTCGCCACCTCGGCCCTGCGCAGCATGCGCTTCCTGCAGATCCTGCGCATGGTTCGCATGGACCGGCGAGGAGGCACCTGGAAACTACTGGGCTCAGTGGTTTACGCTCACAGCAAGGTGGGGAAGAGACCCTGCCTGAGACTGTACTCGTCAAACTCTCTCTCTCTCTGGTTTATATTCAAGTATGATTTTAAATGTGACGACTGTTGGAATTTGTAATTTACACAAATATGGAAAATTAGGCAAATGTCAGGTATACGTTGGCTGTAATAATTATGCATGGTGGCCAAATTAGGCGTTATGGATCACATGAGGAGGTGGAAGGAGCCTGATGCTGGTGATAGTCATGATGGCTACCACTGGGACAAATACCTTATTCACTCATGACCCACAGATGGAGAAAGTGCTGAGTCAACTGATGACTATCAATTACTAGATTAGATTCACTGACCTCAAAGACCAAACCCCCCTTCTGTTGCTCATTTTTGGCAATTAGTTATTAGTATTTATGCTGACTAAAACACCTGACACCCACTGGTCGGCTACAAAACATTATAATGATGTGGACAGTGATGATGATGATGAATTGATACATCAGCTGTCCCAATTTCCCAGCCAAGTCAAACTGGAAGCCAAATATTATGATGATGATGGGAATTTAGCCAATAATGATGATAGTGATTTGGTAATGACAGCAGGGATTATCATGGTAAAGATGCTGCTGCTGCTGCTTATGACTGCTGCTGGCAATAGTGATTGATACATGATCTCTCTCTCTCTCTCTCTCTCTCTCTCTCTCTCTCTCTCTCTCTCTCCATCCCTCCCTCTATCAGGAGCTGATCACAGCCTGGTATATAGGTTTCCTCGTTCTGATCTTTGCCTCCTTCCTGGTCTACCTGGCAGAGAAGGACATCAACTCAGACTTCAACACCTATGCAGACTCCCTCTGGTGGGGGACTGTGAGTACTGCACAACACACACACACACACACACACACACAAGTGCTGAGTCTGTAGAACTAATCCCTGAACACACAAGCCGCTATGTTTGGAGGGGAAGATTCCCAAGAGGCCGCAGATCTTTTTATACTGGCACATACAGTGTGCTGTGCCAGTGTAGGCCGCTGTGTTATTATTTACCCAGCACTGCAGGCCACATTTTAATAGACTTATTACATTGTGTGTGTGTGTGTGTGTGGATGTGTGTGCTTCTTCTGTCTGTTTTCACACCTAGATTACCCTGACCACTATTGGCTATGGTGACAAGACTCCTCGTACCTGGCAAGGGCGGCTCCTAGCAGCTGGCTTCGCTCTCCTGGGAGTTTCCTTCTTCGCCCTGCCTGCCGTAAGTCTCTCCTATTCGCTCACGCCTTTGTCAGTCTCCCCCCCCCTCCCTCCCTCAGCCAGTCAGATTTGGACTGATGATGTTGGTGTGACCTCTGACCCCTCCCTCAGGGCATTCTGGGGTCAGGCTTTGCCCTGAAGGTTCAAGAACAGCACAGGCAGAAGCACTTTGAGAAGAGAAGGACGCCAGCCGCCAACCTGATACAGGTAATGAGAGAGACAGAGAGGAATTTAGGCTGTCTTGCATTATGGTAAATTCACACTCACTTCATGGATAGTCGCGGAGGGTGTCACCTGTCAATTTGCTGTGTGTGTGTGTGTGTATGTGTGTCTTTCTCCAGGCTGCGTGGCGTCTCTACTCTACAGACGCCCAGCACTCCTATCTAACAGCTACATGGTACTTCTATGACAGCATGTTGCCTTCCTTCAGGTAAGTGCTCGCTCCCATCAGTCCCTGGTGCTCTCTGTTTGGCACTGGCCGGACTTGTGGATTCAGCCATGAGCACCATAACATTTGAGCTGTCTTTGGTAGTTTGTCTGAAGTGTTATAATATAAAGGCCAGCAGAAATTTGAGAGTTGCATCGCAAAATCTCTTAGGCGGCACATAGTGAATTGTCTACAGTAGTTAGTGATACTTTGTTTTGTACATTGCCCCCACCCATACATGCATATCATCGTTATTGGGTGGAAACCTTGTAACTCCAGTCTTGGTGATTTTCATGTTTTAACTTAATAAATTGAAGGATTACTTGGTCCTCTATGGGTTGAGAAAGTTCTGCGACGCTTGGGTCTATGGAAGCCCTTGAAAACCCATTGGAAAAACTGAAAAATGTCTGGTAGTCAAGCTGAAAATGAGACATAATGAGTTTTTCCTGAAAAGTTGACATTTTGGAGATGCAAGGGTTTCACCTTACAACAGCAATATACACACATATCATAGCACACATTGCACTTACCCCTATTTCCCTTGAAAAATCACCCGATCAGTTTAATTTGTTTAGTGGTGGCATCAGTGAAGTTGAATGGTGTTGGGTTCCTCTCTATTCAATTTCTTTTTAAATCCCCCCATTATATTCAGGCCCCAGCCCTTCAAAATCTAATGCCACCACTATTTATCTTGTGATTTCATGAATTTTGTTCTACCCGGTGGTTTATTATATTGTGCATTTATGTATTAATTTGACTAATTTTGTTTGCTTAAAAGGAGGGGAATGTGAGAAACACAAATAGAAACATACGTCTGCTTTTACTTTTCATTTACATCATAAGTCAAGACTCTTTCACGTTACCATTATATCTTAAACCTGATCTTCCACACATCATGCACACATTATTTCCCTCAAGTGTTCCCCTTCTTTTAAAAGTTTGGATCGTTAATTTGGCCTCCTTTTTTTATGAGTTTTTCATCATTTGCTTTTTTTTTCCATTTGTCATGTGTTTTGTTTTTTTTTATTTTTGCACGTGGGTGTCAGAGAACTGACGCTACTGTTCAGTCATCTCCAGCGACAGCGTAGCGCCAAGAAGGTTCTCCACAACTCCTACCACACGCTGCTGTCTGGGCTGCGGCCCTACAGCTCCCCCTATCTGTCGGGGGACAGGTACGCACCCCGCCACCTCTCACATTTCCCAGCCTTACAGTACATCCACATGGGTGCACAAACGTACACTCATGCTCATGCACAGACACCCAAACACGATCAGAACAATACACAGCACACCACAGACAAAATGGTTTTATAGAACAGTAGATACATTCAACAAACTTAAGGCTGACTGCTCCCTGGTCTTTGTGTCCAGCATGGATGTGTTATGTATCTAACCCACTGTCACTAAATGCTGATCTGAGACCAGTGCGTGCCAGGCAATATGCTTTCCCGCTTCTCGGTCTGCATTATTGTCTGCCTAGCTCATACTCATGCCATCTCCGCCGCCTCCCATTCGCTCATTGGTTTCCTCTTCCTCTCCGTCTCATCTCTGTTTCTCTCTTTTGTTCCCATCGTCTCTTTTCCATGCCATCCATCCATCCTCCATCTGTTCTCAGGAAGGCAGAAGTTCCATGCAGGTTTGTTCAAGTCATGAGCTCTGCTTGCTGTCTCTAGGGTATTCAGTATTGGGATGGATTTGCTACTTTAGATTCGATAACCTTCACAACATACAACTTAACCAAGAGCCTGTTCCCAAGGGAATATAGGGCTTATTGCGTAAATAGTATGTGTTGGACTGATGCATGCATTAGATGAGAGAAGCACATTAGCGTACCTTGAATAATAAAAGTTTTGCTGTCAGAAATGTCTTCGATTTGAGGAGCTGCTGTCATGCTGCAGTGATTAATGGGGTGACTTGATGAATATACTCAGGTGAAACACTACCTACTCCCTTTGCACGGTCCCTCCCTACCTAATGGTCCAAACCCCACGCTTCACTCCTCAATGAGTGTGTCTCCATAATCCAAAATTGCCTCTCAGAGTACATTTTCAGCTTTAGTAAGATAGTAAGTAAGATAACAAAAGGAAAGGGCTATTTGGACTATTGAGATGTCACACTTCATTACTCCTCCACCTCACCTTCTTTCCCTCAGTTCCTCCCTCTACTCTGCCACCTTTTATCCTCACGGGTTGACTGTGTACCCAGGTTGGGTCCCAGAGCTGCTCACCCTCCTCCACCCCACACCCGTCTCTTCCCCTCACCCTCTCTCCCTCTGCCTTGTGTGTCTCCCCAGTCAGCTCCTTTCTAAAAAGCGGGGTCTCTTCCGGATTCACGCTGGCCGCAAGCAGAGGTATCCACGGCAACGAGCCTGTGCACGGGGCACGCTAGAACGTCACCCACCAATAACACCACTACTACCCTTCCTCCAACACACATATCCTACTCACCTTGCCTGACGAACTCTAAGTCTTTTGGACCGGTGCAGCGGCAGACTAAAGGTTTTGGGTTATTGTTACTGCATCAAGCTGCTCCAGTGAGCGAGTTTGAGATAGAAGAATTAACTAAATGGAGATGGTTTGTACTGGCAGGTGCCTTGATATGCATCTTAACCATCAACCATAGCTTGTACATACCAATTAAATCCTTGGAACAAGCACTCTACTCTGGTCCACAAATACTTGAGTGAACCCTTTACTATGGAAGAGAATGAAGAGATGTTGTGCTCTGTTTTACTGAGAGATTTCTCCAGCCTGGTCTTTACTGCAGCCACTGGAGAAACTAGGGCCGATTTCGCTTGCTTTGGTTTGAAGGTCATGATAAACCATGTGTTGAAAACACGGCAGAAGTCCTTGATGGTTTATGGATGTACACATGTTCTTTTCTGTCTTGCTGACATGTTGTTTCATCAAACGTTTGTGATGAAATCGTCAGATACTGACCTAAAAGTAAGCCATGACTTTCCGCAAATTGGAATATTGAAGTCTAAGAAATTGCCCCACTCTTGGCATTATTTCATGTTTTCAGTTGATTTGTCTTCTTTTATGGTCTCTTTTATGGAGAGAGGGTTTAAATGATTCAGCATGCATTCCTATTTTAGATTAGTCATTTATTTTCTTTGCCAGTGTCAGCACCAAATCATTATGGTTGTGCTACATAGGTTTCTATTTCTGTTCGTATTCTTTGCATGCAATATTCTGTCCATGTCTTTTAAAGATTCAGCTAAACTCCTGGACCTGAATGCATCCAAATCATTTATTTCCTTTCACAACTGCATGCGAAGGTCTAGCACTCTATCTTCCCATTTCCTTCAAAGTCTACCTGGGCATTTCAGCTTGCTCGTATGAAATGCTGTTTCCACTAATGTCCCTCAACTATTTAAATTTTAATTTAAATGGCCAGCTACAACACACACAACCCAGGAGTATATCATCATAAAAAAACATGGGAGTGAACAGCAAGGCTCGAATTGCTCTGTGGTGCATGATGTTTGAACTGCCTTGTGGATCCGTGACAGTGTGTAAGATGTAAGTGGCCACAGAGAAGGAGCCGTCTCAGGAGTCCACTGTAACAGCAGTGTTAGCACCGAACAGCTTCCCTCTTGTAAACAGATGACCTCACGTTGTGGCTTGCCTTGGGTTGTGGTGAGTGGTATAGATTACCTAATGAGACACCTTTTGTACGGGTGTCTTTTGAAGCCAATGCTGTGATGCTTATTCACCCTACTGAAGGAATTAAGGAAGCGTGTCTTTATTCTGGTGGTAGGTGGAATATTTTTCCGCCATCCCAGCACTACTGTAAGTCTTGAATCAGGTTTCAGTCTGATTTTGCTGAATCAGGTGCTATGATAGGCACATAAAATAAGCAAATCCTCAGGGCAGAATCAGTTTTTAGCAATATTGAGTGGTCTCTGTGGCCAAACTCCTTCCATGATAAGTCAGCTAGTCTGTCCTTCATTTAGACAAATGTAGATGTCTGTTTTTGTCCCTCAGTTGCTGTATTTTTGTCTGTTTGTTGATCAGTCTCTTTGATTCTCAATGACTGTCATGAAAGTCAGCGGCCATATGTTGTGTGTTACTGTACCCTTACTAACGTACTCTTTTCTAACAAGCTCAGATTGCCCCTCTGCTGCTTTGCTAAGCTCCCAGGGTAACACAGTATAGTTTCCCATTGTGGTCAATGGCATGGACTTAATGATCAATGAGGAAAAACACACCGCCCTTCAGGATCCCAAAAGAAAGTTCTGCCGACATTAGTTTGACTATTTTATCTTTGCCGTCAGCAGCAAAATGGGGTTTCGCGACCGGATCAGGATGAACAATTCCCGTTCATCTCAAGCCATCCGGAGCAAGGCGTCCCCGCTGCCGCCGGGGTCCAGCGTCCGGCGCTCTCCCAGCCAGGAGAACGTGCCGGAGGCCACCAGCCCGGGCAAGGTCCAGAAGAGCTGGAGCTTCAACGACCGCACCCGCTTCCGCACCTCCCTTCGCCTCAAACCGCGCCCTCCTGTTGATGGTAGGCAGCAGTAATACACACTCATCCAAACACTTTCTCAATCACACTCACGCAAATCATTTCTGCGTAGGTCTGTAATGAGTATAATAATGTCTCTCCGTGTCTTCCTCTCCCTGGGCCAGTGGAGGGGGTCGGGGAGGACAGTGTGGAAGACAAACCATATTGTGATGTGGCCATGGACGAGGTAATCCCAGCAGTAAAGACACTCATACGGGCTGTCAGGTGAGTCTTTACCCTCTACACACACTCATCTGGATGTGCTGTAGTACAACCTTTTACACTGTGCACTCCCTTGCTTCTCTTCCCAGATTCCAATTCGAAAACCCGTAGCCAAGCACTTTGTGTGGTAAAAGCTTGCGTTTCATATCCACAGCGTCGCCTCTCTATCTCTCAGAGCTTCTGCTTAGGGAAGCGTGCGTCCAGCCCCTCGGCCCCGGAGGCCTGCCCTGTCCCGGTTTCACTGGAAGCTCACAGGTCGCAGCCTGGCTCCACCTGGCAGCACATCAGGCTGGAGCTGCAGCTCACTGATAGAATAAGGTCACTTTTGTCAGACAAACAGCGCGCGCCACGCATGCATGAATAAATACCCGTGCATGTGTATCCGCAACATAGGCACTTCCTACAGTATTTACAGCCTACATTAAGTGACCACAGTTAGATGAACATGCTGCTCCTCCATTTAGGCAGTGGCGTGTGCAGTTTCAGCTGACTGAGTAGAAATGTCCACTTAGGAGAGGTAACTGAGCCCTCCTGCAGGCAGGGTTAGTTCCCCGTTGTGACCTTGTCGCTCAGCAAGCCCAGATCATTCAGTCAGGTCATGTGTAAGGTGGCGTGATAGGATGGCCTATTGGAGAGTACACACACACACACACACATAGGAGACACACACAAACACACACACACACACACACACACACACACACACACACACGCAAATACTGTACAGATGGAGGATCACAGTACAGGCTGACCGTACGGAGACAAACGATATTGTACAGTTTAGACAAGGACAATTGTATTAGCTTAATAACAATTGATTAAGCCCATAGCTGATATGGTAACAATCAGTGTGCCATCTCTTCCTATCATGCATGGATTACAAGCTTTGATGTAGTACTAATATGTCAATTATCAAGCTGTGGGATATGATTCATGTTTGGGTGGATGTTGTTACACTATAGGCTCCAACATGTTGGAATGAACAGTCGAGGCATTCTTTAGCTTCTTTAACGTTAAAGTTGAAACGCACATATATTGTGCATGAGGACGGTTTTATGCAAACTAGGTAACTTCACTCGTAATGAAAGGATTGTGTGTGTGTGTGTGTGTGTGTGTGTGTGTATTATCTGTGCATATGATTTAATAGAAGAAATGCTCAGTCGGCAAACCTATATACTAATTAATGTCTTGATGTGCAGTGCCAAAAACACAACCCTCAGGCTTTCACTATGTGTTTAACTGTGCAAATATCCCGTAGGGCTACCAATAATGTCTTGAATGCACATGTGCAGGCACACGGATACACACATACACACACAGGCAGACAGAGTTACACGGCTGAGTTTTTCACTGATGGTGGCAGAAAAAACTACAATTGCCAGCAAACATCTGGTGCTGGGGCCAGGCTGGTCTCCTGGGGGGTTCGATGTGAGCGGATTATAGAGACTCTCTTCCTGGTCCCCTGTGTCAGCGCTATACACTCACATTTCTCATGGTAGCGTGATGCTGTGTGTGTGTGTAAAGCCTATGTATGAAGTGGATATGTGCGTGGTTGAATTGAACAAAATAATAGAATATGCATGGTGCAACATTAGGGATGCTGCAATCAAACTGGCCACTCTAAACAGTCCCAAGCCCTTTCAATCCCTTTTAACATGTTAACGTTTTAGAAGCTTCAATGAACCACTGGAGTTACAAAAAGCCACTTCTCTTGAATTTTCTATATTTCCTAATGGACGAGGGGCACCATGGAGCCCTGCTCTTATCCCAGCGGGATTCACAACTGTTTCCCCTTTGTCCTTTTATTATTGCTGTAGTGTACTTGTTTTGGGTAGGTTTGGTTTAGGTTTCATGTCCATCTGTTTTGGTCTGAGCTTTCATTCTTGTGCAGGCTGTAGTGCTTCGTTGGACACTTTATTGTGACAGAAGCACTAATGTACCTATATGCTTTTTTTGTGTTTTGAGTGGAATTTGTGGTATATTGTAAATTATTATGCTCTTGAAATGATGTTAATTTTCATGCTATGTTGGACACATTGCCTCATAATCTTCACAACAATAATATTGGATGATCCAATGTGATTGAGCACTTTTTTTGCATATGTGTCTTGTTTGCAGTAGTATGATAAATGTGTGCAACAAACAAGTCAACTTCCCTGAACCTGGTGCCATGATGGGTAGACATTTTCCGGTCTGGGGATGCAGCATGATATATTATTGTTTGATACCTTTATTCCACTGATACAGTATTATATGATCTCTCCTCAGATTTGCATTTGACTCAGCAGATAGCTCTGACCTCAGCCGCTCTGTGTTGCAGACAATAGAGAGGGACTTCCTATAGATAGTGCAGGTGTGTAAACAGCAGGTGCTTCACTATGTAGTTGCTAACACACATACACACACACACACACACACACACACACACACACACACACACACACCCACACACACAGACGCACACACACATACACATGCAGAGTTTTACCGAGGTTCATGATTGATGTCTTTAAAACAGAGGTAGATTTTTGCACCGGGCCTTAGTGCTGAGACTTCACTTTGGAGAGATGCATGTGGTTTATCAGTGCCTGGCTGCTTACCTGAACAAATGTGTAGAGTGTACTGTATATGTATGGAGGGATAGCTAGAGGGAGCAGGAAGAGGAGGAGGAAGAGGAGGAGGAGGAGGAGGAGGGGAAACAGAGGCCTGATATATCTTTCTGTACTGTGGCACTCCTCATGAACAAATCCAATAGTGCACAAAACACAACATGTCTGCAGTTCTGACGCTCCTACATTACTGAATACAGAGTTAAGACATTTTTACCATTTATAAACATTTGATCTTTAATCATTGTCATCATCTTTTGAGGGTTTCCAGCTGTTATGTTTTGAGTCATATAATGTTTACACAGTATATTTTCCCACTAAGAATGAGTGAATGTACGTAGCTTTTGTGTTCACTTTTGTTCACTTAGCAGGTAGAGTCATATTTGGCGAAGAATCAGTGTAGCCCCTGCAATGGCACACCCTACTTGGCCCACCTAGGGTATGTGTCAGCATAACAGTCATTTATAAGTCACATAGATAAAACCATGCCATAGGAGACCATCAGGAACAATGGTGACGGAATCCAAGTTTGCTGAATTGCAAAAATATTTGCACTAGCTATCCAAGCATTTTGGGGCACAGATGACACATCCTGTCCCTCCAGTCATTGCCATGCTGTGTTTTTCTCAACTTCTGAACAGTAGATATAATGTCTTTCAGTGAGCTGTGCCAGCTGTACTGTGCCACTGCTAGTGACTGTTGCGCTGTAGCTGGACGTTTTTTCTTTTTTTCGGGGAGGGGGGCACTCTCAAGCCTGACCATGTATTATGAAAGCCATTTCACCAACCGAGAAAGAGAGTCAGCATTCTGAAGAAACCCTTGGAGGATCCAAATCAAAAGTCCCCCTCCCTCTTGTTTCCCCAACCCTTTCTTTTACCCACACCTGAGACCCACCCTGGCAAAAAAAAAATCTGCATCTACCTGCAAAATAATAAAAGACCGCCTGCAAAAATACCCCCAAACGCAGGAGTCATCAAGAAATAAGAGTGCTGCGTGAGGGGGAAGAGTGCGCTGACGGGCTGCTACGGTACCAACTGTGGACCCCCACTCCTCCTCTCTTCCTGCATTCCTCTCCCCTTCTCCTTTCCCCACACCGTCTCCCCTCTGTTTCTCCACACTACATGGCTACGGCACATATGCAAGATCTGCAGACCTCAACAAAGGTTACGGTGTGGTTATTTTAGAAAATGACCCCTCTCAGAAGTTCAGATTTCACCTGCTCCAGCGTAGCCCATGTATGTGTGGTTGTGTGTGTGAGTGTGTGAGTGTGTGTGCGTATATGTGTGTGTGTGTTGGTGCACATGTGTATGCATTTGCGGCTATATATGTGTTTTTGTACGTTTTTGGTTGTGTATACACATATGTATGTATGATGTATTTATGCTTGCATGTATGTATGTATTTATGTAGGCCTATGTGTGTATGTATTTATGTATGTGTGCGTGTGTGTGTGTGTGTGTGTGTGTGTGTGTTTGTGTGTGTTTATGTTTTCTTAGAACAGCTGAACATTTCTGATCTTCCGCTCTCCAGACCTTTCATGCGGCTCCTTTCTTCCTCCTGTGAAGGCAAGAGAGAGTATTATAGTGGACTTAGCCCATCTGGGTGTGAGAGATAGGGTTTCCTCATAAAAAAAAAAAATCTCTCCTTCCTTGCCCTCCCTCCCTCCCTCCCTCCTCCTCCTCCTCCTCCTCCTCCTCCTCCTCTCCCAGCTTGACTTGGTGGTGCAATCCATCACGGGGTGAGATGACAGCTTGAGTGTGTACGTTTTGTCGCGCTAACATTTGGTGTTTCCGGGCCTTCTGCGGAGCCAGCATCTCTGGGCCGGCTATTGCGCAAGTGATAAGAGGGGAACTGAATGACCCACCCAATACAGAAAACCAGGCACACACACACACACACACACACACTCTCATACATGCTTACACTTCCCTCCGCTCCCTTCCCATTATCTCTCGCACATCCTACCCTCCCTCAAGTATGACGTCCAGCCGGAACGACTCTGGCAGAGGAAGTTGTCAGTGATGCTTTTGTTGGGTACAGTAGTGCTGGGTCAACATTCCTCGGCCCGATCCCCCTCGCTTCCCCTCCTGCAGTAGGGTGTGGGTGGTGATGATGATGATGAGCTGTGCGCGCTGGGAGAGGGAGCAGCTGCGTTCGACCGGTGGCTCCAACATGGCTGTCACACTGACAAGAGGGGGAAAATGGGGGAGCCTCCCGATAGAGGTGTCTGTGTCTGCACAAGTATCTGTGGCTATTTGCTAATTGCTGAAACAGCAGTCTAAGTGCCGATAAGCAAATGTCCCCTGGAGATGTTGTCATCATCACAATGGTAACCACGGCGTTTAGTAGTGGGAGGGAGGGGGGGGATTCCCTCTGGATCTCTCTGCTACTCTGCTCTCTTTATGGGGCTGTTTGTGAATGATAAGGTCACTCTGACTGTAATTAATCTTGTTATTCTCATGGAGGCCCGCTTCGTTTGATAGCTGTCTTGCCTCTGCATTTTTCCAAAGGTTTACTGGATGTCCGTATAGTGTGCGGTGTACGGCACTTATAGGTGCCCAGAGGAACAATTACTGTGGGTCTGATGTGTGTGTGTGTGCATCTGTGTGTGTGTGTGGGTGCGTGTTTGTGTAGGATCCTGAAGTTTCTGGTGGCCAAGAGGAAGTTCAAGGAGACGTTGCGTCCGTACGATGTGAAGGACGTCATAGAGCAGTACTCTGCCGGACACCTGGACATGCTGGGCCGCATCAAGAGCCTGCAGACACGGTACGTTTCACACGTGTACACTAGGCATCCACAACACACTACTGCTCTGTTGCTTCAAAACTGAACACTTCAAGTTTAAGAAATCCTCACATTCTCCATCATTGTGTTCTGTTGTGTTTGTGTGAAAGGGTGGACCAGATCATTGGGCGAGGGGCCGTCCAGCAAGATAAGAAGATACGCCCTGAAAAGGGAGAGAAGACGCCACCAGAACTGGACCCACTGGATGAACTAAGCATGATGGGACGTGTAGTCAAGGTGGAGAAACAGGTAGGGGTAGTTTGGTTTGTTCTTAAGTTTTGTAGCCAAGTGTTAAAGTAGGCAAGCCTGGTTTAACTGGACCGCGAATGCAGCCATTTGACCCATGACTTTCTGTCCATAAATGGTACTGGACCCTCTTTTCATGTAGGTTCCAGAAGATTCTTCCTCCCCGCTGAAAAGTCAACATGTTCAGGCTCTTGGGCAATGCCCTGCCTAAAACAGCTGCTGTGACAGAAAATGGATTGGAGTGCTCTGAATCTACACATATAGTAGACTCAGTGCAATTAATTTCAGTAGGATTAATTACTTGTCCTTACCTACAGTGACAGCAGTGTCCGGTGACATCCGATGGAGGGCAATATGCCAGTCTTTGCACTGCACTCATGTTAACTCTATCTGAGTGCTGAGCAGTTTGACACATCTCCGATTAAACCGTGTTACTGTTTACAAATCACGTTACTAACACATGTGAATTTGGAGCAAATTGTGGAATTTTAAGTTTCACTTTCATTTTCACACTGGGAGCTCTGTCAGATTGAGTAGTCTACAATGCTGCTGGTCTATGCATCACCAAATAACAAATATGACGTGATGTGCGTGTATTAGGCGCATTAGAGTTCGATTTAGATCAATTTCTATACATTGACTAACTTTTGATTTTGTGGCAGCCGTGGTGATATTGTGGCGGTGCGCCACAGTGAACCTATGTATGGGAAAGTCGCATATGCGCGTTTCATCAATGGGTCAGTCAATCAGTCAGTTAGGGACAAATACTAGTATTGGTTGGCCCCGCTCCATGGTCCGGCAAAAATGAGAGCAGGAGTTGTCCTATATAACCATGTGATTAAAAAATTAATAGGTTGCTTTCATTCACCCTCTTTTCTGTCCTCAGTTGAATAATGTGTAATGCATACTTGGGTGGGTGTAAAATAGCTGCCATAAAATGGTCGAGGACAAGCAGTGAAACCAACTGAAACCAAAGGATAATTTATAACTTACCATTAAAATAGCAATGAATCAATACTAAGAGCCAAATAAGCTTGAAACATTCCAATCTGTGTGTGCTTGTCCAGGTACAGTCCATAGAGAACAAGCTGGACCTCCTGCTCAACTTCTACTCCCAGTGCCTAAAGAAAAGCTCGTCCCACTTTACCCTGTCCTCTCTCCTGGAGCCAGACCTGACGTCAGACTACCAGAGTCCCACGGACCACAGAGAGCTCTTCCCCTCTGTTAACACACTCAACATCTCCCACTCTGAGAGTAGCAATTTGGAATGACGGGGCTGAGAAAGCTGGGGGCGCACACACTGTTAGAACACAGACACAAACCCTTTACAGTACGTCTTCCTTCGGCTGAATCATCACTCCGACAACCCGACCCTAAACTTGACGTCTCTGTTGCATCGTATCGGTTTGTCTCTTTCTCCCTCGTCACTACATTTGATTTGTGCCCCCCCTCCCCATCCCAAATCTGCATCCTCGCCCATTTTCCTCCAGTGAATGTTTTCCAGAGCTCTGCAGTGAACATACAGAGAAAAGCCACCAGATGGCTCCACCTGAACAGAGCCCCAGCCAAAGCTGCTCACCGCACACTCCTCTCAAGAAGAAGAGAGGACGAATGAACACTACACAACTACTACTTGACTACTGAACCAGTTTCACTCACTCACCGCCTCATACTATATATCTATGCCTACTTTAAAGCTGCAACTGTAGATATCAGACTATGAGCTTTGAAGTTTTGTAAATGTTTGGAGAAATCATGTTTTATTTTTTCCCCCATCTACATTTTGTTTTCTTTGTCTGTCTCTGGCTGCTTAAATCTGTTGACTCTGAGAGGTCGCTTAATCAGTTGACTTTGTCTGGACATGAACAGTGCTGCAAGTGCCCCGACAGTCATTCTTTCAGTACCTTATCAGACACTGCTTCAGATGCCGTCACACCTTTTGATGCTGTGATGAATGTAATAGGTCCCACCTGCAATTTGTGTCCCCATTACATTCTACACCGCCAGATCAGCAACCAAACACTGAAGGAGCATCGACACAGAAATAACCTGCTCCCTGGAACCTGGATGGGCAGACTCGACCGACAGCCGCCTCGCCAAAGCACCCAACCTCCCAGGTCGCCGTCCACCCAAAACAAGGGAGTTCCTAAAAGTGGAAAATTCTGCTTTAAATGCCCCAACTTGGTCCCGTGAAAATAGAGCTGTAAGAAAGTCCTGCGTGGGTTCTGGAGTGACTGGTGTGTGCTGTGCAGTGGTGTAGTGACATCCTTTGCTGATGCATTGTGTTTTGGTCTCAGTTCCTTCCCTCAGAAGTTCTGTCTCCAACAAGCCCACTTGCAAAAAAACAAAAACAAAAAGCAAGACATTTATTCCCCTTTTGCATTCAAGTAAGGAAATGTCCTACTTAGTTATAAATGGATTTAAAAAAAGAGCCCAAATTCACGTTTAGATGTCAAAAATCACTCATTTCTAACCTTTCAGAGGCTAATGTATATCTACAAGTATTCCAGTAACCTAAAGCTATGTTTTCTACTGACCCTTTAGTCCTCTCTGTCTTGCAGCCCGCCCTTCAGACATGCATGCTCCTCAGACCCGTCCTGTAGATTAGACCCCACTGATCCCGGGTCAGTATATAGACGGTTACGTCCCATTCGCTGCATTGCTCCTCATCGCTCACATCTGGCCTCAGGTCAGTTTTCCCATGTCAACTGGTTCAGGAAATCGGTAATAATTGAATCTACTTCATGTAAAGCATATTGACTCTTACCATTGTCACCCATCCAGTCATCAGATGCTCCTTCTTATACTATATGCACTTGCAGTCAGCAGCCTTGGAGCCGCTATAGAAACTCTGTGGCCAGTATGGTACGGTTTTGGACGATGAATTGCCTGTAAGGCGTCCAGGTAAAAAGCATGATTTCCAGGCCATTATTTTCATGAATGCACGTGTCTTAGGAAACGGTTCCAGCTTTACAACTTCACCACAAACAGATAGTACGCAGGGTCGGGCTGCAGTCTCGACCCACAGCTGTTATTGTGATTGCCAGTCCACTTTATTATCTTTGGTTGTTCACTTTTCCAACCGACAGTTCTTTCTTAGAGACATTTCATGCACAGCGAATATTCTGTGCTAGTGGACAGAACTGGAGAGTGCACGTGCAATTGTGCGTACACACACACACACACACACACACACATACACACACACATACACATACACACACACACTGAAAGCAATTCCTTTACTTAAATACTTTTGGCACTTGACTTGATAAATGTAACACATGTATTTTGCCATGTATAATTTTATCTTTTGTTTGTTTTGATTTCTTTACTGTAATTGTGTTTATCCACTCGATTTTGGGTAATCTATAATGGCATCAAATTTCTGTGATTTTGTAAAAATGATTTTGGTTGTTAAAAAGTGAATGTAGGATTTAAGTTAATATATTTCATTTCGTTAGATATGATCTTTACAAAAGGTAAATAAATGTAGCATTTTTGTCAACTTGAATCATCGATGACGGCAACAATTGAGACTACACACAGCTGATCAGGTTCACACACACACACACACACACACACCAAATTGCAGAGCTCATATGTAGATGTCATCAGATAATTGCTGCCAGCCTCAACACAGTTCACCGTATTTGGCCAATAAAAGCATTTCTCCTGTCCCTACCAGGATCTTGGACACATTAATTGGGTCCAGTCAAGCCAGTTGACTCAGGTGCTCCACTTTTCCATTCAAACCAAGCCTAGATTCTAAACCGTGAATGTACTTTAGCTCTCTGTCTTTTCAGCATGGCACGATCTGGTGCTCTTGTTGCCATGAGGAATATAATGGCACTTTCACAGGACTTCAGAGCTTGCTGTAGGGCATCATACAGTTATGCATTCATTTCATTATGAAATGCTAAATAGCTTTATTTTTTTTTGGCTTGAATTAGCAGAGATGCCTACTTATTTTGGACTGAACAGTGCTGTCACTTCATTGTCACCTGGAATGTTGAGCTACATGATAACCTATGTGAGACCACTGTATTGCATGTTGTTGTTAGTGGTGGCCCCGGCATTAGAAAAACTTTTTGGGTGTCTCCTGTAAAGTCTTGAGTCATGACATGAAAGGAAATGACCTGTGCCTTCTATGTCCTTCTTCTGTAACTGATTTGGTGTGGCTGCATTACATGACATGTCCGTCTTCTGTCTCAAACTCTAATATAAATGCTGCTTTGAGGAGAAATTTTCATAGATACTGTATTTCATAGAGATATCACACGAGGATAGCCATGCTCTTTTTTGCAAAAACCTTGATCTAAAAAGAAAGAAACATGAAAATTGTTATTAATACATACACAATTTTAGGGTGTTATTCTTTTTATGATTGCTGCAACCTTTGATATTTTCTGACGATATATATATACCAAGTAGGGACATGTTTAGCACATCGTTGTAACTTTTTCAGGACCTCGGCGCATTGACACCCTTATTGCATTCACAACTGTGTGGGATCTCATACGTGGGGCTGGAGGCATGGACATTTGTATCATCACAGGGAACTCCAGGCATGTGTCCTTTCATAAGCATGTCACATCGATCAAAATGACTTCCACACAACTACCTCTGAGGCCACTAGGGGGCGCTAGTCTAGGAAACCAATTAAGAGATACAGTAACTGATTGTCTAACTGACATGAATGCTATGCATGATACAACTCTCCTGCACGTTCTCTCTCTTTCTGTCTCTCTCTTTCTCTCTGTCCTTCTTCTCCATAACAAACTATTGTTCATCATTCACTGACTTGCTGCCATTTGACATTCCAGCCCCTCGCCCTTTAACTGCTCTCTTATGTATTGGAACTATTGTTAAAATGAAACATTAACACGTTGAAGCAATAAGTAAAATGATAACCACAAAGTCTTCCGATTCCAATTGATGAACTTTCTGTTTGATGAAATATGGCGCTTTTCAAAGTTCTCGTTTTCTAAACTAATACACACCTCTATTTGATCTTGGAAAGAGAAACAAACAAAAGCTTATCTGCTAAGGATAAAATTAGCTCACTTGACTAACTTATTAATTTATTTGTTTCAATAAAGCTCTTTGGACTGAATGTTGTTTTGGTGTCTTTTTGCTCTGAATTGAACTATTTAAAACATACTACTATATGTTTGATGTTTGGGTTTAGCCTGTCATGAAAGTTTCCACATGTTGTGGAAAACCTGGAGAGTTTTCCAGTCAGGAGAAGCACATGGGAAATGAGAAAATGAATAAAATATAATGGTGATGGTCTTGTAAAAAAAATCTTTAGAAAAGCATGAATTTGCAATGGATTCATTTATATCAAGCTGTTTCAAAATATTTTATTGCCATACTTTAATAGAACAAAATAATTACTCTTTCTCCTTTGTAACTCAAACTGGGAATCATCCATTTTTACCCTGCACCTGCTTTCTGGCATTTTTCTCTGCACTTAGCTAATTATACTCAGTTTTTTAGTAATGGAGGAAGGAAGCTGAGGATAAAAACAGATCTAGGAAATGGGAGATCATGAGAGGAACGTTGGACAAAATCAGAAAGTTACTGAACTTCTTTAGGCTGAGGGAATCCCAGTCTGAACATTATGTTCATACATACAGACACACCCATAGCTCCATGCCTTCTAGTGGGAGACAGACGGCTTCCACTGAGACAGCAGGGAGTCTGCAGACGTCACTGCAGGAATATTCCCAGGTCTTCAGTGTCACAGCGTGAAGCTTCCCGTCCCGTAGCAGTGGGACAACAGAGCCACGTGTTGTTTGAAGGGGTCGACTATCATGTAGGCAAATGTCTGCTCCTCATCTCGTCTCCCAGGGTAACATCGCCCGTACTCATCCTATGGGGGACAAATGTAACATTGTGTAAGTATTTATTTATGTATTGATGTGTTACAGAAAGGAAACAGCTGCTATGGCAATTGACAAATTTAAATGAAAGCCACAAAAGCTGCAATTTAATGGATATTTTATTTTTTTCACCAAATAATATAGTTTGTGAGCACTAGCAGTATGAATGGTGATTTTCTGTTAGTGCATTAAACATTATCCTTTCCTCAGTGTGTATTTATCAGGTATTTTACAACGGCTTCAAATGTGACTGTGAGTGGAACTATGAATTGTATAATATTTAAAGAGAGAATGGAAACTTCTGGAATGACACTATCTGGACTGAAAGTGGCGAGCAAGACCAGGTGACAGTGGAGGAAATCTAGCAGTATATTTAAGCTTAAGTGTTCCCATAACCCTTTAAAAAAAAAAAAAATCAGTGTATTCTCACTGTAGCAATTAAATTGATGTATTGGTATGCATGCAAACACTTTTATTGATAGATAGGATTTATGACCTGCTCACTCATCCCTGATATCCTCAACCTAACACACACACACACACACACAGGCACACACACACACTTACATAGGCACAGACTTTCAGCACTGTAGAGACGACACTGATCTCCTTAGTCTCTGGATCCTTCTGCACACTAAAGAATGGAGGATAAAATTAGACACCAGCCCTGTCATTACTCTACCATGAATTAGCCCATGCATGCAGTATGTGTATATATGCAGGTGAAGCTACTTTACTGCTATTTTACAGGATTGTATGGAATAGAGAACAACAAGAACGATGGCAAAGAGAGCGAGGCCATGGGCTGAATTCAGACCCACAGCTTTGTGATCAAGCCTCCAGGAAGCCCCACCTGATCAGATCTTTGTAGATTTGTTTTGTGGTGCTGATGTAAGGAGCAACGGTGTCTTCGTACTGACAGAGCTCTCCTCCCAGACACAGGTGCTTGAAGAGGCGGAACAGAAACTCTCCTCGCTCCTCTCTCCCAACCACATAGTAGTGCTCAGAGTCTTCCTCCTGCAGCATCTGGAGGAACAGAGAGAGCCTCAGACAGTGTCAGTGTCAAGGCAGGTAGAGAGAGAGAGAGACAGAGAAAGAGAGAGAGAGAGAGAGAGTCACCTGTCTGAGCTCATCATAGTCGGGGCAGACATCATGGAAGCATTTAACAATGTGTCCAGAGGGCCTCAGGATCCCACTGGAGTAGATTGGGTCAAACAGCTCCATGGAGACCTTACTGCACGGCACCACCTCCACATCAACAGACACCACTGGGCTGTCTGGAGCACGCACGCACACACACACACACACACACACACACACACACACACAGAAATCCAAAACATTCCAAAGAAATCACTTCTAGCGATTTGACTGCAAATATTGGCTGGCAGATGAGATCAATTTCCTGCTATCAGTGATGAAAGGCTTTCCGGGGAACTGACATACCAAGAGGCACCCAGGCTCCGGCCTCCATCTGTCTCAGACTGGCTACGATGTTAGGGTCTCTGAAGAAACTCTGCACATATAGAGTCACATTAGTGATCCAATGTGATTATGCACATGAATATAAACAACTTGTCAACACAGACAACTGGGAAATTTAACTCTTTTTCATGAGCTTTATAATGTAATTAAGATGTGGTGCTTGAACTCAAAATGACTAATAAAGAGCTCAGAGACACCAACTACTCTTTGATAGGATTGAAAGAGTAGTTTGTGTGTTTGAGCTATTTTATTAGCATAATTGTAGGCACCAAACACCGAAATTCTAAGTCTCCTTAACATGAATTATGAATGAGACAGGGAATGGTCAAGCACAGGTTATATTCCCAAACCTCTGTGAATCTACGGTTGTCCTGTACAATTTAAACGGAGTACTTGGACAATATACTCTAAATAGTAGGCCTAATCTAAACTGTAATGTCTCATACTGACTGTTGGTGTGTGTGACTGGTTGCGTATATACTGTATGTGTCTTACCAGTGCAAAATTTTGACTGTTGTAAGGGTAGAAGCACTGGTCAAAGCTGTAAGACTGAGCTGAAATCCTGCCCAACATGGACCTGGAAATAACACACACACATTCATATTGGGACCGTCGCCAGAATACAGACACTGGAGCTAACGGCAGCTTGACTGAGAGTAGAAGATAACTGGAAAAGTTTGTTAGGTTAGCAGGTTAAATTTGTCACGTCACCATTTCATAAACAGCCCTAAAGTGTCTTTGTCCTGTAGAAAGGAGAATTTCTTGGAAGGAAGATGACTGAAAGAAAACGTTTGCTCAAATGCGCATTTCTCTCCTGCCATGTTTGCTCTTCGTTTGTTGTTCCAGAAAGAAGAGTGAGATTTGAGTGAAGATGTCGCTCTTATCCGTAGAGGGAGAGCGAGTTTTGTAGGCCTTTAGAGGCCAATAAGGTGCGGGGGTGCTCACTTACAACCAATGAGCTTCTGGTATGGTCGGTCTTTTCAGGTTACAGGAAGTAAAAACGAAGTGGCATGTCTTGTTTTTCCTAATCTCAGATTCGTATACTCGTTACCTAGCAACGGGCAGCTGTATCGTCCCCCAAACCAGTATCTAAGACAAGACTTCAGTTCATTTCTTTATTCATTTTCCTGTTATAGTCTGTGTCCTCGGCTGTGACCTTTACGAAAAGTTAAACCAGTTGTTAACCTCTGGTCTCTGGGTTCCAGGGTGTTCTCCTGCAAAATGAGGAACAGTTGAACTTCACTAGCCTATTATTTCACCCACTAGAAGATGAATTAATTACAATAATCTACCCTACTGAAGAGAATCAACGAGAGTCCACCTGGGAGGCGAAGGAAGAAAAACATTTTTGGGGCATTTAAAAATAAGTCATAGCCTACTTTAGTACATTAGGTCAGGAACAATGCTTTTGCTTGGTAGCACTTTGTTTTAAGAACTATTGTTAACAAAGCCAAACGAAACTTATAAGTGGCTACAGTGCGTGCGCGCGAACGCTTAGGCGTACATGCACGTGCACGCGCGTGTGTGTTCACGACCACTAGAGGGCGATCTTGTCATGCCCACCAACAAACTTGGAACTCCTTCATGTCCCTTTGCTGGAGCATATTGGATTTGATATTGTGCAGACGGTACACTCATAACTCCAGCTGATGTTCTCATTCAGGATGACTTAGAATGATTGCAAAGGTTTCCCAGCACACATTCCTAGAGCCTCTTCATCATCTCTCTAATCCCTCACCTCCTTTTTCTCTTCCTTCCTTCTCTTTCAGGTGAGCGTGTCCTGTCAAAGTGTCTTAACCCCCTACCTGCTTATTCATTGTTTTGCTCTGCATAAGGCAGTCAGCTACTGTAAATGCCTAAAATTTATTTTTCTCCTTTATTCACTCTGGGCTTACTAATTCCTCTTCTCATCATCTATTTCTTCACCCCACAGCCTCTTCTCTGCTTCTAGTCCTGTCATTCCTCCCTCCTGCTCTCAGTTCTTCCTCCCCTCTTCTCTTAATCCTCATTTTTTCCTCCTTTTCTCTTTAACTCCTGCCTCCTAGCGTTCTCTTATCCCTCCCTTTGTCCTCTTTCTTACTCCAAACTGTGGCAGCTCCCTAACATCACTTCTCTTGGGGGATTCCTTAGGTCAAAACCTTGTCAAATTAGGGGTCTGTGGTCTAATATGTATCAATTTGGAGGTCTTTGACATGAAAAAGTTTGGGAACCCCTGAATTAAAGCACAGATGTGCCCTCCAGATGGATCTTTTGATTGACCCGGTGCCTGTCTTAACATTTGCCTCAGATTATAAAATGTTCCTTTCTTCAGTCTGACAGGCAACTGAGCATCCAGAGCAAAAAGGGCAGGGTTGATCATTCCTGTCCTACTCCATCACACCCACCCTTCAGCCCCTTTTACCATCAAGCTTACATTTATAGCTTACCATCTATGTGCCCCAGATTAATTTTGACTTTTGACATGGCATCCCTAGCACAGTGTCTTCTTCATCTTCTGGGTTACAGGCTACATACTGCTGTGAATCAAGTGTTTACTCTTGTGCAACCTGAGTTTGATTTTTTTCTTTTTACAATTCAACTCTATTCCTCCCCGTAACTCCCTAAAAATAACTCTCCTCCCACACAGTCCTGATCTGATTTGATGTTTTTCATTTCCCTGCTCAGACACTCAGATACTCCTCTCACTCTCTTGCTCTTCCTAATTCCCGACATTCCTGGATGGGAGAGGATGTGGGATCCTTTTGATGCACATTCCAGTGTAGGACCCCTGGACCCTGGTATTCCCCATGAGAGGAGCCAAGGGTGGCTGCCAAATGCTCCCTTCTCACAGCACCACATCCAGTATGGACACTCATAATATGGTCTCCAGTATGGTCTCATAATTACATATATGAACCAGAAGACCTAAAGGCTGAATCGAAGTTTAGAAACACTCCAAGCAGGATTCATAACCATGATGAGTATCTGACTTCTACTGTCTACCTAGGAGCACTAATAAAGTCACAATGAAATGATAAATCACTGAGTTGCAATTAAAATGTAAGAGACTAACGAGCAATATGGCCTCATTCCCCATAAAAACAGTGTGTAATGGGGCATTGTGTTGGCAGATTTTACAGTTCTGCTGGGAGAGAAAATATTATACTTTATAAATAAAAGAGTACACCTTCAAAGAAAGTAATATCTTTATAATATCTCTGATCTCTTTGGCTGGATCTCCATATATTAAGATTATGATGCTGTGGTTCTTGAGCACAATAAAGCACAATAAAGTCCCATCTCAACTGACTACATGACATGAGTGACTAGTGGAACAGGACAAGAAACAGTTAGGGAGCAATTAGAGACAGATATACCTCTCCAAAATCTTCATCACTAACTCTGGTCAGCCTATTCTAATGAGCCCAGGTTATAAACTACAGGTAAGAGCAGCAGGATAGATGATGGTTCTTGTGATTGGATAGGTCTGGATTTGAGGCTCTTGATAAAAACTTACTCAACGGTGGAATTAACAAACCACATTTACTCTTGTTACTGTAATTGAGTAGCTTTTTTATGTACTTGTACTTTTTTGAGTATTGAGTACTATTGAGTACTACTACTAGTATCACATCCATCCATTACAGAGTTCACATTTCGTGGCTCTTCATAAGCATCAGAAGCTGGACAACCACAAATTGACAAATTGTGGAGCCATTCACTGTGAATGGTCAGTCAGCAAAGAAGAGAAGAGTAATCTGGCCTTACTTTGTGCACTTGATTTTGTCATTTCTACTTTTTCCAATCATCCTTTTAGAATTGCACGGAAAATCATATGTAACTGTTCTCTTTTCTAAAAAGTGAAAAAAAGTACATTTTGAATAAGCTACTTTTTACTTTTACTTAAGTCGATTTTTACATTGATAATTTTACTTCTACTTAAGTAAAATCTCAGCAAGGTCACAATACTTCTACTTGAGCAGGATGTTTTTTTGTACTCTTTCCACTTCTTACTCCAGCTTGTCCTTAGACTATCATGAAGTGTATTATCACATGGGACTAATAGACATTCTGTAAACATACAGACCTGGGAGGGGAGCTTCAACAAGAAACATAACATTTCACATTTATCAGTCATAAGTTATCTATTAAACTGTCTTTAACACAGCGATGATCATCACACAGTCACATTGGAGTGAAACACTGAGCTGTGTCATCATCATAATCACAACAGAGACCCTGGGATAATTTAGTCTGGTTTACCAGACAGTGACGGGCCTAAAGCAGAAGGTGTATGAGGGGCTCAAATCCAGCTGCGAGAGAGAGGGAGAGAGAGAGAGAGAGAGAGAGAGAGAGAGAGAGAGAGAGAGAGAGAGAGAGAGAGAAATAAAATTACACCAAATGGATGTTTTGACACATTCCGTCCAGAGTTTCTTGCTGACATAATCAAAGTGTTTTTCCTCATGCTGCTCTGATTGTCTGCTTGATTGCTATGTGGTAATTTCACTTGATTCCTGGTCATTACAGGCCTATCAGGATCTAGATTACTGTAAAACCTGGCAGGCAGGAAGCAGGAAGGAGACGCAGGTGAGGATGTCACAGCTGTGGAATGCTGGGAATGGTGGAGCTAATGATGTGATGTCATAAGCTTTTATTGAGGAAGGACTCACTGATGAACATAAAAAAAACAAAATTAAAACAGAGCTGCAGTGATTTGGATTAGCTTGTATCATGATTGCTCTGTGTGTTCCTGTCTTTCACATTTTTTCACACCTTTTATCCAGATTCAACAACAGCTATACAAACTTTTCTAAATGATGTATAATAGTCGGTGAAATAATAACAATCACATGATGGTGGTTCAAGTTTGACTCTTAAATAACTTTGATGGCTCTTGCTTTCTCATGACTGAGTGTATGAACACAGAATGACCTCTAGAGAGCAGTCTTCACTAGATCAGTAGGCAGAGGAATAAAGCTTGTGATTTATTTTATTCACCTTTAAAATAAAACTCTCTATCAATAACCAGCCCTGTACTTAAAATAGCATGAATCTGAAACTCCAAAGAATAACAGAGATTTTTCAACTGACCACATGTGGCTGATGTCCTTCAGAATATTTTCATTAGATCCTTGTTGAGCTGTGCATGTCTGAAACCCCTGTGGGAGTTCAGTGTTGCATTGAAAGATTGTTTTTTCAATTTCACATTTCCCTTCAATACAAATTGCTTGTGGAAGCGTCTCACTTGGTAGTAGAAGATTCATTTAAAGTTCCCTGGTTTCCTGATAAGGTTTGTCGTGTCATTTTACAACAGCAGATTGTTTGATTTATGTTTTGCATGTTGTTTGTTGGACTTCTGTATTCTAACTGGGCTTAAGTCTTTGTTGAGGATGTAATGTTCAACCTGCAGGAGGCCTTGCTAAGTGTATGTTAGTCCTAATGAGCATGAATAATAGTGAGCTATTATTGATTTTATTTTATTTTTCATTGTTATATTTTAATTTGCCAAAATGCTCATAGCTGGCACGCCTGCAACTAGCACTAACCTTTCACTTGTTTCACTGTGTAATATCACTTTCCCCTGTACTCTATTTCCCTGTAAACAAACTCTGGTTGTAGAATTGCCCAAACTCTTCCAAACCGGCATATTTTGTTCCATGTGAAGGGCATTATAAAGGAAGAGACAAGTAGGAAAGGGATATTGAGGAAGAGCCGCCTCGAGGCATTAGCAGAGGTGCCGACGCTGGTACAGGCGAAGTCGTTCTCACTCCAAATTCCTGTCTAAGATTTTGCTAATGTCAGCAATGTTGCCCAGGGTAAGTGACTGGACTAAAACCTCTTCTTTTGAGCTCCATTCCATTCATACCAGGACAAGAGACTAACGCCACAGGATAGTTTATTTGCCAGATGGCTACCCATACTCCCCTGTGCCTCTGGGGATGTTCATGTTGCAGTGGCAAGAACAGGTTTGCACAACAGTGAGGTAAGGAGTCTGACATAGTAATGCATGTATTGTGATGAGAGAGAAAGAAAGAAAAGAAAAGAAAGAAAGAAAGAAAGAAAGAAAGAATGAATGCAAGAAAGAAAGTAAGAAATAAAACAAGAAAGCAAGCAAGACCCAAACAAACAAAGATGGAAAGAAAGACAGAAAAACAGAAAGAAGTTGGTCAATCCATTCAAGGCACTTGACAGAGAACGTCAACTCCTATTTATAACAATATTTAAGTCAAATAAATGTTGGGTTGAGAAGGCCTAAAGCAGAGCGGTGAGAGCACTCAGCCCCAGTTGTGTCTCCTGGTTGGTAAGTGCTGTTGAATGGATGTGACCTGCCAAACAAAGGCCTGAGCAGCCAGCAATTGATCGTGTTTCCAAGCCCAATGACATTATCTGGCCTGGAGTCTGTCAATACAGGCTGTGTTCCCTATTCCCAAATGCCATTCAGACAATTAGGAGGCTTGACTAGGCTCCAAATCCCAACATCCCCAGTCGGAGATGCCTCCAGGAGAACCATTTCACAGGGATGAAAGCCACGTCATCGTCGCCATCAAAATGATCCTCCTCATGGTTTATCATGGGGTCAGTCTGTAGTTTCTGCTGTGGTCTCTTCCCCTTATCTCCTCTCATCTCCTGTCGTTGTTTTTTACTCATTTGGAAGAGTCGGAAAGGTGAAAACATGCTGTATATACACTGAATGTACAAAATATTAGAATCTTCCTGATGCTGAGTTGCAGCAGCTTTTGCACAATCCACATGTTAAAGCTCAAAAATCCTTCACTAACTTGTCTGCTTCTCTTTATCTGCATCTCCTCCATGGTAATTGGTTTAGATTTAATAAAGAATCAATGAGGGATAATGGCTTTTTACCTGGATTCACCTCATCAGTGTCCTTCATGAAAAAGTGTCCCTAACATTTTGTACATTCAGTGAACTTGTTGTAATACTGCTTTTATATCAACTAAGATGAAAGCAGCAATAGAAAGTGAGAATGTCATGTTCTCCTCGCTCATATTTTTCAGGGAATGACTCCTGTGAACTTTTGCTTGAGTCAAAATAGATTGTGGAAAGATTGCATGGCAGCGCTTTGGAGAAAGAGAAATAAAGGGAAAGAGCTCTGCCCAGACTCGGAGAAGAATGGAAAAAGCCTGCTGTAGTATTTTGATAATGAATGAATCAGTATCTGAAACGTTTCCTCATGATGTCATGACAACTGTGAACTTTGCTACTGAATTCTCCATTCTGTTCAGGGTCAGGCGGTGCAGGGCGTGAGTCCCAGAGGGAGCGTCGTTATTCTCAGTCACTCCACACCTGGCTGCACGGACATGTTTGCATGGTGTCACGGTGCCATATTGTGATGCTGGAGAGCGGTGTGGCTCAGGCCAACATGAAAAAACAGATAGTGTTAAGACCTGTGCTAAATTTAACCTCTGATTTATCCTCTCTGTTGATTCAGTAGAGAGTGTAGTCATTGTGTGTTCGTGGTTGTGTTTGTGGTTGTGTGTCAGAGCTGAGGTCAATTCCCTTTCAGTTCACTTATGATAAAGCTTACGTTTTCACGTCAAAGGTTTACATACAGACTGAATTTTGACAGGAATCCACTCTCCAAATTGACTGACAGTAAATTGACTCAAACTCTGATACACATGCTTGATTACACAAGCGTCTGCATATGTGCAAATATTAGAAAAAGCAGAAGAAAATTCACATAACATGAGTCATAACATGCTAACATGGGGCTAAGAAACTCTCTTTTTTCACACTCTCTGTATCTTTAAGTTTCATTTCTCTTTTCCATAAACTATAAGCGCAGCTGCCTTGTGAAGGTTATCCCACACTAACCCTCCACTCCTCTCCACTCCGTCGCGCCATAAGGGAACATCAGAAATCAGAGCCTTGTTATGTCTTCCTCCCAGCTCGCTCTTTTATTTTCCCTTGTTCCTTTCGATAGCGTATCTGAGGAATCCTGGGAATCCTAGATGGTAAACCATGCAGGAACACGCCAGGAGGAGGAGGAATTAGGAGGAAAGGGGGGAGAGGAAGCAGGAGGGATGGAAATGTAGGTGGGATGGGAAGGAGGACGCAGGTAGAAGCAATCTCAAGATAAGACCCTCATTGACTTGGCCTTCCTTTAATGTGTGTCAGATAATATCTCTGTCACTGTCTGCTCTGTGTCTCCTCACCATGCTATCCCTCCTTAACCTAACGCTGTCAGCAACTTTGCTTAAAAGGTATTGATGGATAACAGGTTCTGTCATCGGATAGTGATGGACTTAGGGGATCAGCGTTATGCTGTTATGGACGCAGAGGCTCTTCTGACAGCCACAGGGGTCAGAGGTCGGGACCATTATGTTTAGTGTCTGATGCATGGCTTTGAAAAAAAATGGATACTGTTCTGTTGTCTTGGGCACAACGGTTTGCATAGACTACATTGCATTGGTACACAAACTCACAAAACTATTGCAAAAATCTGAAATGTCTGTTTGAAAAAATGAATAAAGCTACGACTCCTGTTTCTACGATTGCTGATGTTGACCGTTTACTGGCTCCCAAAACAACAGCTTCCGTCTCATAAGAACAAGGCGAGACTCTGTAGATGTTTAGTCTCAGAGTCTGGGCAAGAATTGGCGGAAGTGGTGTGAAGTTGCTGGAGGCCTTATATTAATAATAATAATAATAATAATAATCATGATAATAATAATGTTTATTTGGATAGCACTTATCAAAAACAGAGTTACAAAGTGCTTCACATAAAACTGAAAACTGGAACTGAAACTGGAAAATAGCTAAAATAAAATCAGTAGAAAGAATAAAACACATGGTAAAACGAAGCTTGACATGAATTTAAATGAACGTGCAATGAAAAATAAAACAATAGGGGAATAAAACACAATTAAGAAAAGTTAAAACGAATAAAAGGAATTTCAAAAGGAGAATGTTGTATAATGTGTCTGGTGACCAATGAGATAAAGCACAACCTGGTGTGCGATTGTATTAAGTGACAGATGAGTTCAAGTGAGGCAGTGCATTCCCATGATCTACTGCTCGGGTTTGTTTATATGAGATTGTTAATTTATTCCATTTAAAAGCATTTGATGGGAGTGCATCATATACTGACGCCGCTTCCTATTAATATGTGTATTCATGCTGTGCGAACTTCGTAGCCTCTGCTTTCTCCTTAGGACTGATAATCCTCCAGATTGTAAACTGACGGCCGAATCCCCCGGTTGCCTCTCTCGCCCTTTTGATAATACCCAAACACTCTCTCCTCATCCTGCTCCTCCACACTTGTGTTTGCCCCCCGTTCCTGCCCTAGTCTCCATGGCAACGGTCAGTGTACAGCCCGCTGACATGGAACATGACGCTGGATGTTCCGCAGGCGTCCAGGAATGTAATCCCAGGCCCCTGCCAGCCCTCCGCAGCCTCTGACTGGGACAATTCTGCTCCTGTGACACTCGCTGGCCAAAGAACAAGGGCTTCGCTCACAGAGTCCGGGCCCCTGCCGCCGCCCACCGCCCCTGAAACCCACAGAGGGGTCTGCAGCCGCACATGCATGCACACACACACGTGCATGTGCCAGCACACGTTTGTATGCATATATTATTCACACAAACACGCACAGGCACAGGCAAAGGCACAAACACACACACACATGCAACACAAACACACGCACACACATCCTGTTGCCAGTGAGACCCTCAACTATCCCGCTGTGTCTGAACACAAACAGTAGAGGCTAGAGAGTGGATGGTAAACAACTTTCTGAACTGAGAGAGGAGTGGGAGAAAGGAATCAGTGGAGGAAGCAGAGATTGCGTTACCAGAGACGGTCTTAGATCGGCCCAAAATAATACTCAAGAAGTCCTTTAAAAATCTGAATTTACAAACATAAACAAAGAAATCGAATTGTTCTAAACTATCACTGAAATGTTTCCTGCATCCCCACGGAAATCAGCGGAATGCTTGTGTATGATTTGTGAGACTGAGACGGGATAAACAGAAGATAAACACAGGAGAGGTGAGGAGCTGCTGATGCTGCCACCCCCTGAGTCTCACCGCTGGCCCTCTGAGCGACGCTCCGCTCCAACTGAAATAAAACTCTTCCTCTGGGCCGAACCTCCCTCCCCTTTATTTGGGTAAAAGGTATTTTTGAGGAAAACAAGCTGTGTGTTGTAATAAGACGTGCTGCTTATCACAGAAGCGGTAGTATTTTTGAAATGCTGGGTGTGTTTAGACAGTGATTCAGCACAGTAATCAGAAGCGAGTATACACAAAGGCTTTTGTCCTCTTGTTTGCTATTTTGTGAATGCCGGACTTGATGGTGCTGTGTTTGCTTTTGAACAAATAACAAAGGTGCACACCAAAGGGATAGTCTTACAGAGGTCAATAGAACAGGTCTGGATGGATGCCTTGCACTCCATTAGGAGATGGATAGCTTTAGTGAATGGATGGATGGATAGATGAGTTCAGGGGTGGGTGACAGGTATTGAGCGAGGGTGTTAAGTCCACCATGGTCGGGTCAGTCCCTGTGGGGATGGAGGGATGGATGGATGGACTAGAAGGGGGAGGAGAGGGGGAGCAACAGGACCACCTGAGGCCTCCTCTGTCTTTTTGCTAAAAGTGAAGGGATGACATCATCAGCTAGGGAGAGGGTGTGACTGAGTGAGACAGAGAGAGAGAGAGAGAGAGAGAGAGAGAGAGAGAGAGAGAGAGAGTGAGAGAGAGAGAATCCATGAGGTGCTTCCCCTCCCTTGTCTCCCAGTGGACACACACATCCAGAATCTGGCCAGGTCTTCATACAAGTGTTTCCTTCAGTGTCCAAGGTTACATTTCCTCCCTGTGGAAGTCAAAGAATCTTTATTCCCCCAAATGGCTCTTTCAATTAATCATTTGTTATCACTACATAAGCCATGTGGTGAGTCATTATTGCAACACAGTTTAACCAACCAAAAAGTGCGCTAATATATGTGACGTAACACACACAAGCTCATACATACACACACAGGCACGTGCAGAGGGGGAGCTCTGGGTGCTTGGGCACCTGCCCCCCTTTTCCCTTAATTGAACAAAATGCCCCTTCCAGTATAATTTTATTATTTTATTTTAGGCATTTTCCGAATAGTTAATAAATTGTAGCGACACGAGTAAAACTATTTGAGCAAATGCAAAACACAAATGAGATCGTCTGCACGTCCTTCTACCCGAGCCAGGGAGACTGTGGACTGTGGAGCCTCTATGAGCTAGCCATGAAGCTCAAGGCCTGTGAGGCTGAAAAGGAAGCCCTCCGCCAAGACATGGAGGAGCAGGCCACCAAGTTTGAGGCCTGCGAGGCCGAGAATAGTGACCTCCAGAAAGAAATGGAGGAGCTGAAAATGTTCCAGAAAAGGCCTTGAGCAACCTGGAGACCATAATGCCCACTGGCTCGGAGCTGCTTCAGACACTGGACCAAAAAACTGAGGAGCTGAAAAGGCTCCGTGCAGAGAATACATTGAGCACAGAGCTTACCATCAAGCTGAAGGAAGAGAAGGTGGGCCTCCTCCAAGAAATGGAGAAACTGAAGATACTCCAAAAACAGGAGTTGAGCTTCCAGGAGCTTTCAATCAGGCTCAAGACGGAGGAGATGGAGGTTCTCATCAAAGAAATGGGGGAGCAGGCCATGAAGCTCAAGGTCTGCATGGAGAAAGATGAGAAAGAGGCTGGAGGAAAAACATCCAGGACGCCTTCCATAATGAAGAGATTGATAACGCTTCTGACCCCAAAAGAGAGGAAGAAGAGAAGGGAGACGAAACAGGAGAAGATGGAGTCCCCCACAACGACTCCAACATTTGACTTTTCCTGAATTACCTCAAGAAATTGAGCATGTTAACACCTGTGCTCTCCCACACACACACACACACACACACACACACACACACACACCAACCCTTGTTTACAACCCACCATCCCCCCACACACCCTAACACCCATTTTAAACCCACCCTCCCCACACATACCCGAACTTCTATAAAATAAAATATCAATTAAAATAATGCTCTTCCTGTATTGTTTTATTCCTGTAGAGAATTGGAAGTGGCACTGCAGTCAACATTGTATGCAGAGGATTTAAGACAGCTGGACAGAGACAGTGTTGTAGAGAAAATATAGGCTAGCTGTATTGGATCTATAGCTGTTTTAATGTTTTTGACGTATGAATTGTCAAACATGGAAGTGGAGCTGCTACACTACTCTACATGTCTCTCATCCTCTGAGAGAGCCAGAGCTGTGTAAAAGACACTCACAGCTCAATAAGATCGCCTTAAGAAGAATCACATACTTGATTACCCTTTTACTTGATTACTGAGTATATAGATCTACTGTTCCAGTGAAATCGTACTGGAAAGCAAGGCCTCCAGAGGTTATCAATAAATTCAATATGGAACACAATGATGAACAGTCATAGAAAGTATGATATTGTTGCTGAATGACACTGAAGAAACTGAATTAGAATTATTACCCAGGTTTGAGCTCTATACATGCCATGCTGTTTTTTAGTGTAATGGGGCCACAAATTTCTTGTTTAGGTGCAGCAAAACCCTGGGGCCGACCTGGTACCTAAGTAATAATAGTAAAAGTACTCGTTTTGAAGAACGGTCCCTTTCAGAGTGTTAAATTATTGATGCATTAACCTGTAAGAAGTATTTTAGCTATATACCTTTATTTAACCAGGGTAAACATAAAACTTAATCGTAGAGTAGGTTGGTATCCAAGTTTTGATTTGATTAATCATCCCAGTTATTTTAACCTATTCACTGGTGCTTATGTGACATGTTAGGGTTAACCTGGAGAGGAGGGAGGGTTTGGTTTGTTCATCAAACGGAGTGCAGAGAAACTGGAACAACACTAACGGCCCTAACAACACTAAGAAAAAATGAAAAAGTGCCTTCTCAGAAAGTGTCCATGCCACACTCTTGCGTAAGGTGTGTGTGTGTGTGTGTGAGAGAGAGAGAAAGAGAGAGAGAGAGAGAGAGAGTATATGTGTGTGTGTTTGTGTGTGACCTAATTCAGCCTAAATTAATATTCACTCCAACCCAGTTGGGGGGCTATATCAGCATGCACTTATGCCCCCACACCCAGGTGGCTTCAGGTTGGTGCGGGCAGAAGAGGTGCCCCTTTTTCATTTTTTGCCCCTGCCCCTTAGAGAGTCTGTGCACGCGGGGGCGCCCCAGTGGCTCACCGAGTAGAGCGCGTACTATAAGGCTCAGTCTGCAGCGACTAGGCTTCGAATCCGACCCGCGGTCATTTGCTGCATGTCCTCCCCTCTCTCTCTCCCATGCCTTCCTGTCTCTCTCTCACTAACTCTGTCGAATAAAGCATAAAAATGCCAAAAGTAAATCTTGAAAAAAGAAAAAAAAAGAAAAAGAGAGTCTGTGCACGCCACTGCACACACACATGTATGTGTACGTGCAGCAATAAAATACAAAGGAAGCAATGCAACATGGCAGCAAGCCCCTGCATGCCACACAGCACTTCTTGAAGTATACTGTACATTGGGCAAAATGTACAAATTGTAGGAGGTCTTTCTCGACTAGAAAGAATTAAACACCCAAAGGCTCTGCCTTTGTTTCACAATGTGTAATCTTTGGCACTCAAGGTACCACACAGTATAATTGAAAGTAATAAAACTCTGCCACCAGCAATGAATTTTAGAAAAGCTTTATAGTCACTGTTTTGATGGGGAAAGTTGACATACAGCTGTTTTCACAGCATATTTAATGGTATCTGATTAGTGATGAAGGAGTAGAGATGTGTTTGATGAGAGGTGGTATATCATTTACTCTTAAACATTTATTTTGTGAGTTAGTGCTTGCAGGTGCTTAAGCAATAAGCTGCGACATGCTCTGCTTTACAGTGATTTTAACACAGCTAAGACATGCTGTGGATGCAAATTGGCTTATTGCTTTTATAAGACAGCAGTAACACACCATTGTTTTGAAAAGACAGCGTACATTTTCAATAAATCTTTTATTCTTAATCAGTAATAATAAAAAATCCCAATAATAATTAAAAAATATTCTTTGTCCAAGCGAAATAGTCTTTCAACAGTAACTAAACAAGTCAGTTGCTAAGTGACACATCGAGGGCTTGGAGCCAAAGGGGCAATTTTGGGCGAATATGAGTATTATATATCAATTGAAAGGTCTCAGTGAGATCTTTTCAGTGCCAAAAGGACACAACTGAAATCATGACCCATAAGTTTTAATTAAACAAAAACTGAAAGCCATAACAGTAAAAGTAGGGTTTTGTTTGCTGCCAAAAGGGTGTAACTGCACTTATGCCCTTTTGATACCAAGCAAAACCCCACTTTTGACACTGAACAAGCATTGTGGGTAGAGGATTCTAACAGCACTTAGGTCAACTCAAAATGCATGCTGACGTAAGTAATGCTAGCATGGCAGCATGATCACATCATTTTTAGTATCCTATTCATATCCTAATTAATATTCTAGGTGTGAACTGGTCAAGATGAGCTCTGGTAGTAAGACTGCTGGTAGCTGAAGTTATCCCTCAGTGTTATGAGGAGTTTTACAGGTCTTTGAATGTGTGATGTGTCCTGGGACACATACAAAAATTTATTATACTAGCAAAAGAAAAAAAAAAGTGGTAGTTTAGAATCAAAAGTAGTTTCTTATGTCTATAGAGGTTTATTAAAAAGGTTTATTAAAAGTTTTTAACAGAAAAAATGTATCAATCAATTTGATATGTTCCAGCCTACAATTTTAAAGGCCTTGGTGAAAGTTGCTGAGCATTACTTCAAGATAAAGATATTCATTCTGATCTTGTTTTATATTTCAGTGTTGATTGAAGTGTAATTGCTAGATTTGTATTAAAATGAATGTGTTTTACAATTGTTTACTTACATACGCCCATATTCTGCATGGCTGTATTGGGACAATGTTTGTGCCAAAAAGGCGTATTTCACTCTTTTGGCATTTTTAAAAAAAGTTAACAAATATAATTCAACTTAAACTGTAGCAGTATTGTTTTTATAGTAATGCTCAATCTGATAACACAAAAAGTTAAAATATTGTGCTTAGTATGTGGTAATGGCAGCTGATCCAAGTTTGATCAAATCTACTATAACGCACTTACGCCCCTTTGGCTCCAAGCCCTCGACATAATTACTGGTATGAGTGTTTTTTGGTTAGCACATTCATATTTAAATGAACTGTTCTGCTCTCACAGGTGTGTGTTTTTCAAGTATTTTTCTACAGGAGTGCGACTCAGCCTGTCAGAAATGAGGACCAGAACAATCCATTTAATATTTTGAATTCCACTTGAGTAGATGTACGTCTCCTTACTGTAGTCGCTCGGAGCATCTAGCTCTTACTGAGGTCGTAATTCATGAATCTTATCTATCTGGAGTTGTATTCAATTTTGCTGACACAAATGAAGACGAGCAAATTCAGTTTTTCCTATGTGAGGATGATTCAGAAAGGGCGACCTTTCAGTCAGCAATAATTCATCTGCAGTCAGTGGTTTCACAATCAATATGAATCTGAGGTGTCAGACTTGTGAGGGTGGCAGAGGTGACAGACAGAGTGACTTATGATGATTTTAGATTCTGCCGTACTTGCTGAGCAAACAATTCTGTCGTCTTGTGAGGGTGAGTGTGTATAAAATCAGCAGGAACTGTAAAAGGTTTACAGTTTCTGTATGGACCATTCAGATATGCTTTTATTGGTATAACAAGAGAGAGAGAGAGTTTGAAGTGTCCGTATGAGTGTGTACACATGTGTATGTGTATGAACTGGACATACAAATAACTTTTGTGTGTTTGTATGTATGTGTGTGTTCACTCCTGAGTGTTTCTAGTGTTTCTAGTGCATGTATGGGCTCTATTGTTACCATGTGTCTCAGCGGCCCCAACGGTTCAGTCAGGAATTTACCTAACATCCTCTTTCTCTATTGCCTGGTCCAACTTTTGGTTTGGCTTCTATAAACTCCTGAGGCATATGGATTTTCATGCTCATTTAGGCATTATAGTAAAAAGATTTACTTTGCCCATCCTTGTCCTTGCCATGGTGACTGGGGGACAGGTGTTTTGTCTTGGAGCTGTATAGAACATAAGCTGTGGATCCCCAGACAGGACTGGGACCTGTTTTGCTCAACATGAGAAGAAATTTGAAACTGAAACTGACCTGAACAAAAGGATTACAGGCAGAAAGAGGACTAGTATAGGCAGACAAAGGTTTAGACGTGCCTTGTGTTCCACTCTCTGCGTCTAAAAAGCTGTGATGTTGTTTGTGTTATGGCTATCTTTGCTCGAGGTGAGGAGCCTCCAACCAAAACTACATCCACTGCTCTCGAAAACAAAACCGTCGAGTGCCGTAACTCCAGCTGCAGAATAAAGAGAGAACAAACAGTACAATGAAATTCTGATAGTCTCCCAAATGTCTGTGCATCTCATCAACAACTCGAACACGTGGGTGTTGTTTTCCATACACCTGCTGCTAACTCCCTTGGAACATTTCAGAGAATTTCTCGATGCACTCCGTCCACGTGTGCGCCGTTGGCACGCCCGTTCTTGTTTACTATCGCCCGCGCTCATCCTGCGTGTTCCTGGCACCGGAAAACGCCCCAGAGGGATGGAGAGGAAGACGTGTCCACTCCTCCAGGGGTCGGGAGAGCATACTTCCACCCTGACACGGTGCAGCTGGGATTCCCGGCCTCGCTGCGCAGCACCATGGGAGGATTATCGCTCTGCTGCAAGGGTCCCGGATTGGGAGAAAGAGAGGGATTGTTCCACAGGATGACTCTCTCTGTGTGTGTGTGTGTATAAATGTCTGTCCCACGCCATGTGCCTGCTAACTCCAATCTCAATGCCAGATTCTTGTCCTTGATGCAAATAAACAATTGATTATAAAAGAGGAAGAGAGAGATAGAGATAGAAGAGTGAGGGAGGGAGAGTTTTTTTTGTTATTTAGCATGTTTAAAGTATGTAATGTGCATATAATGTGTGTCTTTTTTGTGTGTCTGTTAGTGTGTTGGTGTTGGTTTGCCCCTGAGTGCAAGCCCTGAGTGTTCCTAGTGTATGTATGGGCTCTATTGTTACCATGTGTGTCCACGGCCCCCACAGTTCAGTCTATTTTCGGGAACTGACCTCACGAACAGAAGCGATGGCGATCCGATATCTGGTTCCCTTTTCTGCCGCTGCCCTAAAGTGTCACAGTTAAACATCTGGAGGGCTTGTTAAGGCCTGACTCACTGTAGGCCAGGCCGTGCCGGTGGGTGTACATATCGCATGTGCACACATACACACTTACACACATCTTGCAACACTTGCTACCACCGCCTACAGATCTTGTGAAACATATTGCTAATAGCCATGTTTAGTGATTCATCCTCCTTGTCTTCACTGATGTGTTCATAATGAATCACACACACTCCCTTGTCTGGTGACCGCCTCCTCTGATTCAAGGGTCTGAGTGAGGGGTTATCTGAGGCACACACACACACACACACACACAGCCTCACACCTTCTCATGCAGATGGCTACAATCAAACTCTTGTGCATTTACTGTCAAAGGAGCATCACAGCCATACTGTATTCTGTATGACTCATTGGTGGCCCACCGTGCAAAATAACATTCTTTACATGTTAGTATGGCTGAATCAGTCTTCACTGGTAGGTAAACAGCATGTACAGTAAGAGGTACAATTGTCGTCACTGGGACCCCTAATGATTGATAGGATGGTTACAATAAAACTGTAAACACAGCTTAGTGCACCTTTCTTCAGGTTGTGTAAGAGGTGTTAAAGTCATAATTATAGTGTTGCATGAATAGTGAACCTGTCACGCAGATCCATCTCATCATTGTCCACATTATTGACAGAAACTGTCTGAGAGCATTTGAATTCTGCCCTATAAGTTGTCAACAGTATTTTGGCTCTTGCAGATGATTGACTGAGACTGGACAATAGACTCTGGTATGTTCACATGCAGATCTGTCATGAGACACTTAGGACACATAAGCCCATGTACAGTAAATGTTGTGCAAGTGCCAATTATTTACTACAGTGTATAGTATGCTGAAGAATTTGAAAATATTGAAAATTTTTATGTCTATGTCTTAACTGTAGAGTACCTTTGTACGGTGGCCCTGAGGGTCAAAACACAACAACATTTCAGAAAACACGACATTTCACAAAACACGACATTTCAGAAAACACAACGACATTTCAGAAAACACAACGACATTTCACAAAACAAATTAACATTTCACAAAACACATTTCACAAAACATGACATTTCAGAAAACACAACGACATTTCAGAAAACACAACGACATTTCACAAAACAAATTAACATTTCACAAAACACATTTCACAAAACATGACATTTCAGAAAACACAACGACATTTCAGAAAACACAACGACATTTCACAAAACAAATTAACATTTCACAAAACACATTTCACAAAACACAACTGTACAGTTTAGACTCTAAACTGTAAATATCAAAAAGTGTAATACATGCAGCATTTATAGTTAAAAATGGCACATATTATGGCATTTTTCATTATTATTTTGACATCAAACATTAATATGGGTGTTCACTTATTGAATTTGACGATTAAATACAAAGTAATTGGTTTAAAACAGTATTTATACATGTTTAAAATATCGCGCTTTTATTTTGAAGGCTAAACGGCCAAACCGGAAGTGTTATTTTCTGTTAATTTGAACCAGCGGAACGCATCTCTCAGAGCCATTGCTCTGGTCCCACTTCCTGTTACCTTGAGTGACAACGAATACATCCAATCAGTAACGACAAATAAGGGACCTACCTTTTCCGTTTTCTGTGAAATGTTGAATTGTTTTCTCTTTTGCCGTTGTGTTTTGTGAAATGTTGTTGTGTTTTGTGAAATGTTAATTTGTTTTGTGAAATGTGAATTTGTTTTGTGAAATGTCGTTGTGTTTTCTGAAATGTTGTTGTGTTTTGTTAAATGTCGTGTTTTGTGAAATGTTGTTGTGTTTGGACCCTCAGGGCCACCGTACCTTTGTGTGTGTATCGCTGTATATCCTGTCTGTCTATATTTACATATCTTTCTATCTGTCTGACTTTATCCACACTCATCGGGTCCGGTCTGTATTTGCGTTTGACAATTTCCGGTTCTTTTTCCTCCTGACAGGATTTTTGGGGAACCCTGCCCTCCCCACCAACCCTGCCTTGCCCTGCCTCCCCTGCTGTGTCAGAGTTATTGATTCAGCCTTCAGCTTATTGATCAGCCCTAAGGGGGGTGGTCTACGGCACAGCTGTGTCTTTGTAGACCACCCTGTCAGTCTCCTAAAGCCCCATTCAACCTGACTGCAGAAGTGGCAACAGAACTGTCCAGAAAATACAAAAATACAAAAAAAGAAAGAAAAAAAAAGCTGAAACACATCATCCTCATTTGCAGGAATAATGGGAATGCTGATTATTGTTATTTTATTGCTTGTTAAGTGTCTGTGCCTCCTGAAATTTAAGAATACCTATCCTTGGAGCAGATTAATTAATATAAACATGAGGATTAACTACTTGACTCGTAGATATTATACTAGTGTAAAGCATTATTCATTATTGGACATTGAACCAGCATCCCTCTGACTTATACACTGAATGTTCAAAATATTAGGGAAACTTACTCAATGTAAAAGCCATTATCCCTTATTGATTTCCCTTATTAAATCTAAACCAATCACAAAGGAGGAAATATAGATAAAGAGAAGCAGACGAGTTAGAGAAGGATTTGAGTCAACTGAGATGTGGATTTTGCAAATGGGACTGCAACTCAATATCAGGAAGATGTCCTTAATATTTAGTACACTCAGTGTAGTTAACCGTCCTAAACTGCCTGCCAGAGTTTTGCCCCTCGAGGCTAGGTAGTGAATTTCTAGAAGCTGGGAGGTCTTCACAGGCTGTCCCATACTTTTGTGGCTGCCTGAGGTGAAGCCATGCTGGTCCTGGCCACTAGGTGGAGGACAGGAGGTCAGGACTCATCACTGCCAAACAGACATGACCCTGAGATCACACAGGGAAAAGCCACAGATAGTGAAGGGGAAACCACTGTAGCTGCTGTTTGTGAAAGTGAGAGTGGAAAGAAAGAACAAGTAGCTAACGCAGAGAGAGCAGAGGTGTTCAAGAGAAAACCACTGACTATTATTTCACTTCCAGATTGGAGGCTTCAATCTGATAGGAAAGGAACGGCATGAAGAGATAGCCAAAGGGAAAAAACTGTGTGTATGAGAGAGAGACAGACTGTGAGTGAGAGAGAGAGAGAGAGAGAGAGAGAGAGAGAGAGAGAGAGAGAGAGCGAGCACAGATTCAAACAGGAGGCGGTGAAGCAGGGGACAGGGCAGAGAGGGAGAGTGAGTGAGTGAGAAGGGGGGTCGGGAGGAGTGGTTAGCCCTAGCTGACTGCCTGTATATAGAGACGGCAGGGTCTGACAGAGCAGATCCTGTGAGAGTGTGAGAAACACAGAAAAGGGAGACTGACTTTCCTCAAGCCCTCTCTACCTGTGAATGACTTCCTGAGCAGAGAACACATCAACACCGGTCTGCAGTTTCCTGTCGGATTACAATACCCAGATTTTCCTCACAGCTCAAGGTAAAGGAAACTTTTCCCTCTTTGCAGTTTTCACCCCCACCCCCCACCCCCCACCCCCCTTCTCCGCTTCTTCCTTTCTTTATGCCAGATTCCAGGCAGGTGCAAGCTGCACGTCACAGCGTGGCATACAGTATACTCACGTTACTGCAAAAATCTCTCAAAACTTTCTGAATTATAGATACTTTTTGATGTTTATATTTGCTGATCATAACCTATTTCGCTCAGATTAGATCTAATTCCCCAGTCTGTGCATATTCAGTGTGGTTTTGCTTTGTTTCCCCAAAGCTACAGTAGTTGCTCAAGTCTCCTTTTGGCACTGTTAGGAAATATTTATCTTCTAGGTGTGGGTTGGTACTACACAATAATCCCGACCAAGATGTTATTAATAGATTTGAGAATATGTGAAATCCCTGGATGGCGCTGCACAGTGAGCGAGTGGCAGACTTTGTTAGAGAGGTTATTGGGTCCAGTGTGTGTTCGGCTGCTCCCCTTGTGTAATCATGATGAGGCTGATTATAATACATCAGGCAGGGTAATCCCTACACTCACCTGTTGTGGTGCAGGCTGCCTTGGACACCTGTGCAGTATTATAAGTGTGCTGTGCTCTCCAGGGCCTTGACTTGTTGTTTGAAAAACAGAGCTGAACAGATAAAAGTCAAGGACTGTGTGTGACGCTTAGATTTCCCTTCTGAGCTGAGAAGGCTTTTAGACAGATATACTGACTCATGGTGCTTGATTTACTGTATCTGGTGGGTTGTGCAGTATTGTTTCAAAGTTCAGCTGTGGTTCCTTTATGTGTGTGTGAAAGGAGAAGGTGAAGGAGCAGGTCATTGTGTGTGCGTAAGTGGGAGTGATTAATAAAGAAAGAACTGTGAGTGTGTGTGTTTGGCTGTGATCTAGGAGCAGCTGGAAGACCCTGACTCTGCTGACTCTCTCAGCCTCTGATGTTACTGGGTGTTCACAGTGTATGATGTGTGTGATGTCTATTGAAGTATAGCAAAGTGTAGTGTGTGTGCGCATGCATGTGTGGAACGTGTGTATATGTGTGTGTGTGTGTGTGTGTGAGTGTTTAAATTGGAAAATTCAGTTATGCATATACAGTATGTATCATTTTGTGTGTTCATGAACGTAATTGTGTGTGTGTCTGTATGTGTGTGTGTGTGTGTGTGTGTGTGTGTGTGTGTGTAGGGGTTCATCTGTCCTATGGCTGCAGTGTGGGATCACTTGCTTGGCTACAGCTGTCTGGAGCGCTGATGGGCCATATGGCAGCTTCTGTAATACAATCAGGACAGAAACCCAGAAGCCCTTCTTTCAAAATCAAGCTGTAAAGGAGTTGGAACATCAGTGTATTATGCACTGAAGACTTGCATCTAATACCCTGCATCAGATGCATATTTCAGGAGCTTATTTTGTTGATGCCTGTGAAATACTGAGTTTTAAAAAAATTTAACTAAACCTAGCCAACTGGACAGAGGAGTAACATCAGATAAAATCATCAGTATAAACTTCAGCTGAGAACTGCACCAAACACAGTAAAATAGTGTCTTATATTCAGGCTAGTGGTACAGCAGTACATTGTACAACATATAGCTTTTTGGTATAAGTTGCTACATATGTGGAAGCTACAGATGATGAATTACTGTCGACAGCCAGCATTATCCTCAGCACTGAGGTTTTAGGGAGGTTTTTTTAACACTCACCGTTTGACCCGAAGGCCTCAGCCACTCATTTAGCAGACTGGGGTGGGTGTTTTATTGCACTGCTGCTCCAAGTCTGCCACAACAAAACACTTGTGTAAAAGGGGAGACCTGCCCATGCTGCCATATGCCTGTGTGTGTGTGTGAGTGTGTGTGTGTGTGTGTGCAGTGCAACTAAAGGCGCAGTCATGCAGAAAACAGCACAGCAAAGATCTTTTCCGGAGCCCCGCTTTATGTGCACAGTGTCTATTGTGCTCTGAGTCCTGATTGGATAATTAATGATGCTATTTATGTAAGCAGCGGCCAACCCCTTGTCTTTGTCCGGCCCCACTCTGGCTCCCCCGTCCAGTAACCTGAGACCAAGGCACACACACACACACACACACACACACACACACACACACCTACACACGCATATACACACACACACATACTTACATGGGGATGATTGTTTGGCTCTTGTTGGGCCTGAGAGTGAGAGTTGGGATTGCTAGTTCATGCACACATATACACACATACACACACACGTGCACACAACTCACACACACACACACACATGCACACATAACAGACATGCTTGCACACATACTGCCCTGGATGAACAGTGTCACAATTAAACATCTGGAGGGCTTGTTAAGGCCTGAGACCAGGTGAGGCCTCTCTCTCTCTCTCTCTCTCTCTCTCTCTCTCTCTCTCTCTCTCACACACACACACACACACACACACACACACACACATACTGTAGCCATGGTGACTTTTACACTCTCATGTTCAAGTTAAAGACAAAAGAGTCAAATCAATCACAGTGTTGATAAGGGATCAGAGAGCAGGTGACATAAATGGTGGAATGTTCCTTTAATGGTGGTCTCTAGATATAGATTTGTTGTTTTTTTTCCAACCCAGACAGCAAATGCTGGGTGGTATCACAGCCACCAACTGGAGCGCAAGTGTGAGCATATAATCAGCATCTATGACTCTGTTGGATCGGCACTTACAGTATGTGTATGCTCTCCCTCTCTCTCTCTCTCTCCTCTCTCCCTCTCCTTTCCATTTTTTTTTGCCTTGCCCACGCCTGGCATTGTATATTTAAACGTTATTATCTCTGAAGTCCATAAATACAATGGAGGTGGGTTGTGTGTCTGTGTCTGTTCATCCAGTCAGGTTTCCTCGAGTGTGACAGATTAGGCCTGACAGCAGGAAGTTACTTTATTTCCGTTACTGTGATAGCATTCTAATCTTGGGTGATAATGTCGCCTCCCTCGTGCTAGCCTAACCGCACAGGCATGTCGCTCTTAGATAAACAGTGAAATATCACATTATAGGGCTATTAGAGTGCATCTGCTTCTATCTGTCAGTGAAATGCAAGCAGTGCTTCATGGCTGTAACTAATAACAGTGCCAGTGGTGCTAAATATCAGCATGTATTTATTTATTTTTTTAAATAAGAAAATGGGAAAACCGTCTACAAAGTGCAAAATGAACAATAAAATAAAATGCAAAAGCAATAAAACTCCTATGACTGATGCAGTAGAAGTCAAAGACTATGAAATATGTAAGAGGCATAAAATCTAGTAATGTTATTACAGTTGTTTCTGCCCCCTTGGATCAGCAGGGACATGAAAGTCCTGGCTGAGAGGAACTGCTGAAAAAAAGTAGCTAGGGAACCAACCTTTTGTCCTGAGACCTCAAACAACCCCATCATACATCATACAACATTTAAAGAACTCTGAGATTTTATCAGTAAGTCATGTACTTGTTTTCCTCCACTCTGTTGCTGTGTGTATTTTCTTATTCTTATTTCTGTTGTTTTCCTGACTGGATGAAAGAAAAGCTAGAAAAAATAAGCAGATGATCTCCAAGGATCATGTGGGTTTCTATTTGGGCCTTGCTGCCAACTCAGTTTAGACTTACCCTGTGTGTGTGTGTGTGTGTGTGTGTGTGTGTGTGTAGGTGTGTGCGCGTGCTTGTGTGTGTATGTGAATTGAACTCCGGGTGGTGGACTTGTGTGTTGGCAGCGGTCATACCCCAATTATGCCGCTCACTCTGTAACCTCCTCACCTCTCTCCCTGTGAAGTGTGACGTATGTCAGCTGCAAAACCATGAGTCAGTCCTTTTGCAGTGTCTCTTCTTCTTGGGAACATTAGGCCAACTTTCACAAGCATTATATTATCATATAATCGTCCCTTGGAGGAACAACAGAGAGTGCAGTAGGACACGGCTTATACACTGCAAATATTTTTCTTAAACCAAGAGAAAAATTCTGCCAATTTCAGGAATTTTCAGGAATTTTCTACAAATGAGTGTCAATATATGTCAGAATTAGGCGGATCACTGCACTACTATCAAGAAAATGAGACTTGATTTTTTATAAAAATCTTGAAACAAGTTGATTTTCATTGGAAGCAAGAAATTATCTAACCCCATTGGCAAATTTTTTCACTTTAAGAAAATAAGGATTTTAGGACTCAATAATAGACTAAATAACTTATTAAAGCAGTGTTTAGCATTACCTGTACCATAAACATCCTATATCCTATTTTTTTTTATTCCAATTCAAGCAAACACAGACAACAAATACAAATGTTGTCCGCTCCTTCCGACAGATTTACCATGAAGCTCATCCTGTCGACTGTAGCGGTGCTGCTCCTGGTGGCGGGAGAGGGGACTGCAGACAGAACCCTGTCCAGAAGGACCAAGCGGGAGCTGGCCAGCCCGCTCCACATGGGCGGCATCAGGGACCCGTTTGGCTCCTACTGCCAGAGGAGAGGAGGCTGCTGCCCCGGCAGAGACGACCTGTGCACCGTGCCCTACCTGGACACCATCTGCTACTGCGACCTGTTCTGCAACCGCACCGTGTCCGACTGCTGCCCGGACTTCTGGGGACACTGCCTGGGCGTAGCGCCACCCTTCATTGGTAAGTATGAGTGTGTGTGTGTGTGTACATGCGTATGTGTTTCTGTGTGTATGAGTGTGTTTTGTAGGAGTGTGTGTGGGCCTGTCGCAGTCAGTTAAGTCAGGATCTGGACCACACTGCAACACAGCATGCTTCAGAGACAGACCTAAGACCTGAGCATGAATTATAATCACTTACCTGCTTTCTTTTAAGCTCACTCTATCTCAAAACAAACTCAAAAATTAATTAGATTTAGCTCATATTTCCCATAATATGCACATAACTGCAGATGACTAAGATTAGCCTCCCCACACAGCTATAGTACATTTTCTCATTGTGGAGGTGTAAAATGTGGCAGTGGCGGCAGAGGCCTACCTGAGAATAGAGCCGGGAACAGTAGGCTTCTTATTAGCCCAGACAGAGGGAGGAGGGGTGGATGGAGGGATGAATGGAGGTCAGGAGAAAGAATGTGGGCTATGTGGAGGGAGGGAGAGATAACGGGTGCAGGACGGCAGGCGGAGAGGCAGAGGGGTCCCGGCAGGTATGTGCTCGCTAGACGACAAGGTATGAGGTGGGACACACACACACACACACACACAAAGACACCCACACACACACCGTCACACAGTCTGGAGGAAAGACATGGCACTTCAAAGGGAAAGAGGTGACAGTTTTTTTTTTTTACAATGGGTCCTTTCTCTCACTCCATAACTGCCCTTCATTCACAGATTATTGCATACTCCACATGCTTAATGCTTTATTCAGCAGGAACTTGCTCATTATGTCATCAAACCCAGCATAGAATTTTCTAATATTCACAATTAATATAGTCAAGTACGGTAACTGATCCATAAAACTAATTAACTAAAACTAATTAATTAAATCTTTCTTGTTAATGTTGTACATGTGCAAACTGTACAATTCAATTTTTTGGCCAATAGGAATCCTGTATTAGCATGCTGAAGACATGAGACATGAGAAGACTTTTTATTTTACTATATCATCTGCTGCTGCTTATCTTATCTTACACTGCGCAAAGCCTTTAACCGTACTATATATGCAGATCTTCATCATCCTGTATTAAAGGTGCCACAACCACTTCATATTCACCCATTTCATGAAATTACGTACTATTACTTCTACAGAATCTCCTCTGTATCACATCCCTCTATCAATGGGCTTAAATGGGCTCCTGTAATGATAGAGTTGTAATGGATTGGGTGAGACAGCTGTGAGGGGAGGATGGGTATCTGAGAATCTCACTAATAAATCACACTCATCTCCTTCAGGCCTCTCCCTCTCACACCAGAGGAAACATACGTATGAATTCCTCGTCAGCTCGTGCCCTAAATTCCACACGGAAATCATAGCGACAACAACACCTTCCGTTGTAAATATTAAGGTTATAGATAAACCTCAATCTAAATCTGTCACTGTGTAAATCAATGTAGTTTTCACAATCCATATTTGAGCAGGGTTCAAACCTCAGTTGTTAGGGGTCAGATTCATTCAACAGGAATGCTTAGACCTCCTCACCACCGTATCATTTCCATTGTTCAGCTCAGCTTGAGAATCTTAGGTGGAATTTACTCCAGCTCCACAGCTCACACAGGCCTGTAAGTTTCTCGGTGCCTAATGATGGGCATAATGGATGGGGAAGGTTTGTGCCCCGTTCCCCTGGATCTGCGTGGAGGTGGCAGAGCAGCGGGTAAGCTGGTTAAAGCATGACGAGGGCCCAGGAGGCCTGGGAAGGCAGGAGAGAAGCTAACGCCACATTCCTACACTGGATTACTGCAGCTCAGAGTTCCTTAGGCCTCACACACACATACATGCATGGCACTGCACACACACACACACACACACACACACACACACACACACACACACACACACCGGGCTACAGGCAGGGAGTTACTGTTAACACTTTAAATCCTGGTGGGTGGTGAGGGAGTTCGGCCAGTATGATTGGTAGAGAAAAGAGGGGAGAAAGAGCCAATAATGAAAAGAAAGCTTCTGTGTTACGTTAGGTGTGAGTGCATGTTTCTGCATCTGTGTCTGTCTCTGCGACTGTGTGTGTTTGCATTTGATTCTGTGTATGACTTTCTATGAGATTATCAGTGGTAGCATCTTTGTGATTCAGCCACATCGAATCCTCGCTTACAACAGAATCAAATTCTCAACCTCATCCAGCCCCCAAATTAAGTTGCGCTTGTTTGTCTCCTCTCAGGCACCTGCGAAAGAAATGGAAACAAGTTCTTCACAGGGCAAACATACAAAGAGAACTGCAACTTATGGTATGTAAAACCATTTCCTATCCGCTCTGTCGGACATCCTGCTATCCTCCTTCTCACTGCCTTTATCTCTTTTAATATCATTCTCTTTTCAGTCTTCATCTTTTGCATTGATGACGTGATCTTCATATGTTCATTCACTCACTCGCTCACACGTGCACACACATACTCACACACACATGCACACATGCACACGGTATGTATGGTGTCCCCCTTTGACAAGAGACACATTCCTCAAATCTTCCTGTCCACCTCCTCCTCTCCCGTTACAGCTATGTGTTACAGTAATGAGAGCGACCCGGGGGCAAACACACACTCATGGGGGTCAGGGAAGTGAGCTACTCTGGCGAGGAGCTCTAGTCCTGCCAGACAAAGTGTTTATGTAGGCGTTACACACTACTCAATGTGCATTACCTCTGTCATCAGCCCTGAGAAAATGATCTTCATACCCATGAATGGTAAGTTGTACTGGTTTGGTCTTGTTGTTTTGAATGTTCTGTGCAGACAGTTAAGGTGGATACACTTTGTGTCTAGATACGCTTATCGAGGCACAGCGCAGCGCAGAACGGTCTCATGACTGAATTTATTACTGATATCTTGAACATCTCTTGGTCTTGGTTATTTGATGAAGGCTGTTCTTTATTACGCTCTTGAGCTAAGAATGGCTTGGCAGTCTGTCCCGGTAGCAGGGGGAGCAGTAACGGTATAACTGAGAATAGATCTGGATTTGTTTGATGCTATTTTTTTCCCAAGGGCCTCTCTTAGTCTTGCTATGTGTGGCAACCTCTCCAACAGTGTCTTCATGTCCCCTACCAAGTAACACGGCTAAATTAAACATAATTTTATTCCAAACTGCCCAGAGTGTTGCCTTTCATGTCAAAAATCCACACTCCACTAATGCACTAAATGGTGCCTGAAAATTGTGTTCCAAAGCTCACAAACTCAAGATGTTTTGACTCCTTGACTAGATTTTGTTGGCCTTATTGATTCATTTTTACATCTCATGGCTACTGGTGGATAGATTTACAAGTAACTTTTTGCTGTATGACCCTGACGCGAGGCTAAATACAGTGCACTTGATCGGCACTCGCTACCAGCAGAGTGTCTTTTATCTCCTCGGCCTGCTGCACCCTGACTCTAATGGAGCCGATGTGGCTGCTGTCATTTCTTTGCATAATATGGACGCCAGTCAAGGACATGTAAAGCCGTTCTTGAAAGACTGGAGGGAGGAGTGGGAGGAGGGAGGAAAGGAGACAGGGGGAGGAGGTCAAGTGAGTGAAGGCAGAAAGAGGGGACACTGAATTCCTCACCTGTCCTCCACAGTGGTTTCTCACATCTCTGTCAGTTGCTGTTCCTCAAAGACTGTGTGTGTGTGTGTGATTTGGTGTGTCCACCCACTTCTAACAAACAGCGTAGGCGTGTGTGCGCGTGTGTGTGTGAACACGCACACTGGCAGGCATGTCGGTAAATGTTGATTTGACAACCATTTGTACATCCGTATTATATTTATTTTCACCCTACCTCTATACAGAACACACTGGCTGTCTGTCATGGCATGTCTAACCCAAACCACTCTGACCCCACTGATCCCCACATCATCCGCATTAGTCTTGCAGCTGTATGACTCTAGTAGCTGGGCTCTGTCAGTCTAATTGGCCTGAACTATGACTCTTATCAAGGCAGCTCAATTAGGCTTGACCCCAGCGTGTGATGGGGGCCTAGATAAGGGCCTGTGGAAGTGGGTTTAACATTGATAAATGGCGTCACTGTGGCTGCCTAGCGTTTCTCCTCCAGGACAGACCTGTGAAAGGGCGAGCAAACACGGACTCCCAGGTAAAAATAGCCTCCAGTGTTCTAGGACACCAGAAACCAGCGTTTACGTGCTAACTCCCCCTTTCACTGTCAAACGCAAACAAAAGAGCCTAACGCACACGCACATACACTCTCACACATGCTTGTTAAAGCAATACACATGGACATTCAAAACTTGCACAAAGACTCTGCACACACACACACACACACACACACACACACAAACACACTCCCTTACACACTCCCATTCCCACTCCCACTCTCTCCACTTATTCATTTCCCAAGTGTGCATACTCCCAGTTCTCTTTCTCTCTCGGCCCTCCTGCTGCGACAGAATGAGAACTGGGAGTATCGGACGGATGGATGGAGCTTCTTTTTTTAAACGACGGGCAGCTCTCCCTCTTTCCCTCCACAGCCTCCCATTAGCGGTGGTGAAGCCCCATACACACACTCTCTTATCTGTCCCTCCCACATGTCTTGGCTGACCATTCTGATTTCAGCAACAGAGAAGCTTTGTCAGTGTTTGGCCCAACACAGCCAAATGTCACAGCCACAACCAATTAAGTTTTTGCACTTTGATATCTGAGCCACAATCAAAACCAACTGTATCTGCCAACTAGGGCACTCTTGCAGCTAAGCATTTGCCTTGGGGAGTTTTTGACAGTGTTTTGCCAGCACAGAGACACACTACATCCTTCAATTATTCATGTCAAACCCACTCACTTGTGCTGTTATTTGCATTCATGGTGTTTGTAGCAGCAAACGCTTTTAACTGTACATGTGAGTGAGCATGCAGTGTAAAGATCATGTTTATGTTTACTTCCCTGTCTGTGTGTGTGTGTGTGTGTGTGTGTGTGTGTGTGTGTGAGGATGCAACTGTGATAAGCCTGCCGGTCTTTTGTCGTGCTGATGGGATCTTCAGCTACTGCCTTTGCTTCATTGAGCTGTTGGCATCCTGATAACTCTTTATCTGCTACTCTGATCTGCAACACGGCGCCTCCTGCCTGCTATCTTCACACAGCCTGAAGGACCAACTATCTCCTGTTAGATTTGGCTGGAGTGCCGCTCTATCTGCTGTACTTCAGATTGGCCAACATCACATTGGCTCTTTACATCACCATACAGTGTCTACGGAGGTGTAGATATGCCACAGCTGTTCGGTATAATATGGTGAGGTACATAAGATAGTGAGGTAGCCTTTCACAATGTGCCAACGGCTGAAGATTATTTCCATTTGGCTGCATTGGGACAGTGTGTTCCTGATTACACCAGCTTGTCTCATTAAGTGCCACAATACTGTTAAAGGAGAAGCCAAAATTGTTAACACTAAAGATGGTGATGTCTCTGAGCTATTACTTTAAGGAGATTATAACGACGTGCAGTATAAACACAGACATATTTGAGCACACACAAACATGGCTCTGTTCCCATCTACTGTGTGCTGATGGTGAGACGGTACAGCTCACATAGCGGAGGTGTCTGTGTATTTGTGTGTATGTGTGTGTGTGTGTGTGTGTGTGTCAGGTTGTATGTACGGCCTCAGAGGTGAAGAGTGCGTCTGTCTCTAATGGGGAAGTGTGACGGGGAATGTGAAATATGGCCTCCCGCCGTCCTCACAGCCCCCATATTTCATTCTCAGTCACACTCTGTACCTCTACCATGTCAATGTGCTTGTCCCTGCATGTGTGTGTGTGAGTGTGTTTTCACCCATTACCGTGTGAATTTATTTGTGTTTTTGGCCCGCTGGGTCTGGGTCCCGGCACTGCGCTGCATGCCTGGGTTCCTCCTGAAGGGAGGGAGAGGTGAGAGGTGAGAGGTCGCTGTCTGTTTCCTCCAATCAAAGGCATGGGGTCTGACCCTCTGCCAGAGGTAAAACACAAGGTGATGATGGATTTGTGTATGTATGTGTGTGTGTGTGTGGGGGGAGTGAGGTATGAATGAGAGTGTACAGTATATACAGTGTGTATGTGTGTGTGTGGGTGTGTTTCTGAACAGTATTTTCACATATCTGGAGTCCCATTAGGGAGGAACGCTGTTTGAGAACTGATACATATGTGGGCTTCAGTGTGACTAAAGGGGAATTTGGCCTCTTCATCATTCTGTGTGGTTGGTAATCCTCTATAGGCCAGGTTCTCCACTCTGTAAATATGACATATATTGTACAGTAGACTTTATGGTCTGCAGTCTATACATGCCTGTGTGGGATACACCCCTCATTCTTTGACTCGCCCTCATGAACAATCACTATAATGTTCCTAAAAGGACTCACAGTGTGTTTGTGGTACTAATCATAATTAATGCCATTTTCTATCTCTTATGGTGTCACTATAATTTTCCTATAACATTCGGATAATATAAGTTTATATATAACAGGCCTCCGTTTTGTGTTTTGTCTGGACATTTTTAGGAGAAATATAGTGGATGTAATGTTCTGGAAATGTTCAGTATTTTGCTGTAAACAGTAAATCAACCAGTTGTGCCACACAAGACGGGACTTAATGATATACTTAGCTGCAGCTCGTTATCATGTACTTCAAAGTATCAGAGGGAGGTGAGGTCAGGTCCTATCTAATGGTTTCTTATCAATGAAAGTGCTTCATCTGTGTGTGTCCAGTTGTTAGCTCTCTGCCTGGCTGCACACACACACACTCACACACACACACACACACACACATACACCACAGTGACTCATCAGAGATCACACAGTGCAAATGCTCTATTTTCAGTGCATCCCCAAAGCAAACATCTTAACGTCATCATTAATATCCTGCTCTCTTATCTCCTCCATCAAATCCCTGACTTCTTCAGTCCCTCTGGCTTCTTCTGACTAAAAATGGATATGCATTCTGCAGCCTTAAAAGGCTGAATTTTCCCTTCAACCCCCCCCCCCCCCCCCACTCTCCCCTCTCTCCCTCTCTTTCTCTCACTCCCTCAGACTCTATTTTTTTTCTGCCCTCTCTGCCAGCTACTCTCGTTCTCGTTTAATTTCTCACTGGGGAATTCCACTCCTCTGCATATTTGCCTTCTTCTGAGACGATCTCTCTGTTTTAGTTGTTGGCCTCAGTGAATTTAGCATAAATATGGAAAATAAAAAAAAATTACATGCAGTTACAGTTTTTAATAAATCCTTTAATACTGAAATCGCCACTTTTTGCCCCTCACTCCCTCCCTCTCTCTGTCTCTCTCTCCTACAGTACGTGTGGCACCACAGGGCGCTGGGAGTGTGAGCAGTATGCCTGTCTGATAGAGGCTGACATGATTCATGCAGTCAACAGAGGAAACCATGGGTAAAACACATACACTCCCACACCCACACCCACACACACACACACACACACACACACACACACACAGAGCTCTGACACTCTCACTGGGACTTAAACATACACTTAATGGTATTTCGACACACTTTGACACCCACAATAAGCTCTTTACTGCACATAGTTACAGGTTCCTCTTCTCCCCTGTCCTCTCCTCCTCCTCCTCCTTCCTGTTTTCAGGTGGAGGGCAGCTAACTACAGTCAGTTCTATGGCATGACTCTAGACGAGGGCATCCGTTACCGTCTGGGCACACAGAGACCCTCCAGGACTATTATGAGCATGAATGAGATCCAGGTAAGAATTATCCCTGGGATTTGTAGGGTTATGTTTTAAAAAACCCAGCCGACCAAAAATACCAATCGACAGAGTATTGTTTGTGTTTTGGGCGACAGGGTGGCCTAGTGGTTAAAAAGATTGTCCTTTAACTGGACGACCCGGGATCAAGCCTCCAGGGACGTTGTTCAGTAGCCGACCTTGACCTCTGACCTGCCTGTAGAGGGGGGCAAGTGAAAACACAATTTCCCTACAGGGATCATTAGAATATCACATTACAGGGTTTTAAGGAATGGAAAAGCTTCAAATGTTCGATCCTTACAATGAGATCTCGTAACTTTAAGCTACTTTCTGGGTGTTTTAATTCAGAGAGATTTTTTTTTAACCTGGTTTCATGCTGTTTCGAAAAGCAAATAGCATGTAAAAATGTTAAACAGAGTTCATTTCCCAAATCATATATATCCAGTGTGTAAAAGTGTTATTTTTCCAGCTAAGGATTTACATTTCCTGTCTTTTATCAACTACCATGATCTGATTTCATTTTGAGCCATGAAATGGTGGAAATCTCATTTTAGAATGAAACTCTTCCTTTAATAACTGCATAATGACAGTAAGTGGAAACAATATTGTTTTATGACCAGTATGGAATTGTATGAATTCTATGCAAGCAGTTTAGAAATCTCCGTCAGTACTGAGCCATGTGAGTGTGGGAGACATCAGGGGTGGGATCTGGGTGTGGAGGGTGGGGGGGGAGGTGAGCAGTCTCTGAAATTTTTGCCGCAGGTGAGAACGCAGGGAAGATGTAAATTGTTACAGTTGTGTTTCCACTTTTCAGTTCTTCAAAAGCCGTCTTGAATTTTGTTGTGACATGTTTGTCATTTTCAATATACGGGTTCAAAATGTATTATAACAAGGCAGCACTGATCAAAACAATTTTGGGTTAATTATGGCGGCCCGTTGGAATGTGACGGCGTCTCCGTCTGGAACCCAGGTCTACTCTGATCCTGTTTAGTCTTTGTTTACATTTTACCCAGACAGATTACATAAGACGGAACCAAAACATCAGACAGAGGAGATAGAGGGGATGGTGGCTGGAGAATAAAGAGCAATCTCCTCCTCAGTCTACAACCCCCCCACCCCCCCCTCCCCTCCCGCCATCCATCCCTCCATCCCATCCACACTTCCCACCATCCCCCTCACCTCTCCCGACATTCCACGCCGTCTCCCACCCAAACCCCCACACCTCCCCCTCCTCCTTCCGCCGTCAGCGTGTCCCTACCTGTGCCAGGAACCAGATCACAGCCTTGCAGCTCATTCATAAATCTCTCTCTCTCTCTCTCTCTCTCTCCCTCTCTCTCTTCCGCTTGTCTATCTGTGGACTCATTTGAAGGGACAGAAGCGGAAAGTGTGAATTTATGAATTAAATTATTTAATTATCCATTGTTTCTCTACAATACAGACGCACACACTTTACCCTTTGCAATGCATCCATTTCTCCCCTTTCATCACACCAGACTTCCTCACTGGGTCAGGTGTCGGGGCAAGGTGTGTCCGAGCCTGGACTCTGACCCGTCCACAACAGTGCATCATCTCTCACCAGCAGCACATTCCTTAGTTACGTATCAGGTGTTCTGCGCTGCGAACACCTAAATGTTAGTGCTAGGAATGTGACGCAGGCAGCCAGGCTGTTTGTGAAGGATGAGGGAAGTCAGTTAAATAGAAGCCTGTGCTCTTTAATCGCACATACCTGGGAGTTTAGGAATGCATCCGGCCTCATGATGTGAACACGCTGTTTAGATCAATCAGGACAAGAGATTAAAATAGAGTAGAGCCTAATGGATTGTCCAAGAATATGTTAGGCATCACAGGCATTTCACTCGACTGAAGATTACCACAGTGATATCGATGCATGTCTCCCCGGGGGATGTGGGTCCACTGAGTTCACTGTGTCCATATTAGGCATCGGATTTACTCCTCTTCCAGTCTCTCTCACACTGATGTAACCGAATGGCCTCATGGTTTCATGGAGTGGACTGGGATCAAAGGTTCCTGTCTATTCTACGGTGGGAGAGATTGACATCGGGCCAAATGGTCCTAATCGCTTGTAAATAAGGGCCCTCTACCGGAAAGTTGCTTAGCGGACTTATGTAATCTGCCTGCGATCCAGAGTTGTCATATAAAGCCATGCACAAGCATTTTAATTGCAGCCATGAGTTGGTGTTCTGTTGTGGGCAAACAGCTACGCTGTACTGCCTGACACCGTATTCAAACATGCCAGAATTCAAAGTCCCACTGCTGCCACTTTCTGTTTGTGGGCCTGAAGCCTTTTGTCCGCCATTGTAGATCCCTGTTTGAGATTGTGTGTTGTCAGTTATGATAATAATTGTTTTTATTCAGAACATTGTCGTTTTCATTAACTGTTTGCATAACGTGGGCGTTGTGAAGCCCTTTGAGACTGTAACAGTGATTAAGGGCTTCAGAAATAAACTTGACTTGACTTGAATGTTGATGAGGTAAATGAAGCAGGTCTGCACGAACAGCTTCTCTCTAACCTTTTTGCCCCTCTGTCCTTCTGTCAGATGAACATGGATCCTCAGGATGAGCGTATGCCCGTCTACTTCAACGCAGCAGAGAAATGGCCAGGGAAGATCCATGAACCGCTGGACCAGGGCAACTGTGCTGCCTCCTGGGCCTTCTCAACTGCAGGTAGGTCTTGACCAGAAAATCTGGGGAAAATTTTCAGGGAAAGACCCTGAAAAATACTGGGAAAATACAGGAAATTATTATGGGAGATATGGGAAAAGAACTGAGTAAAATGGCCAAAACAAAACATCTTTTGAAAAATGTAACACTTTTTCTAACAAGATTATTGCTGGCAAGTAAAGTAAACTATTGATTATCATTGAAGTTGTTAGCTTTCTTAAGATCTTTACTTACAAAATAGTAACATATTAGAGGATTTCATCTTTTGATTGTTTGAAAGATCAAGCAACAAATGTTTTTCCAAAATGGATTCCGTGCATGGGTCTGCCTTACTGAGTGTGTGTCTGTTCACTAGCGGTGGCATCGGACCGAATCTCCATCCAGTCCATGGGTCACATGACACCTCAGCTGTCGCCCCAGAACCTCATTTCCTGCGACACGCGCAACCAGGGGGGCTGCGCCGGGGGCCGCGTCGACGGAGCCTGGTGGTACCTCCGCCGCAGAGGGTAAAGACATTCACTTGCATGGACAATAAAAACTACAACACCAATGCGGAGTGCAAATATGTTTTTGCCCATGAATTGATGATCAGACCGTCTCTCCTCCTCCCTCAGAGTGGTGACAGACGACTGTTACCCCTTCCTGGCCCCGCAGCAGACGCCGGCGGATGTGGGCCGCTGTATGATGCAGAGCCGCTCGATCGGCCGGGGGAAGAGGCAGGCCACGCAGCGCTGCCCCAACACACACAACTACCACAACGACATCTACCAGTCCACACCGCCCTACAGGCTCTCATCCAATGTACGGACCGCACAAACACACAGGGACGCATGCGAAAAACAAGCACAGATACATGCATGCTGCACACACACACGCATACACACCTACTCATAGAATCTCTCTTAAACATACACACACACACAGGTATACATTCTCACATACCTAGGCACGTGCACACACACACACACACACACACACACACACAAAGCTCTATATGGAGAATACCTCTCCTACATCAGTTCAACAGCTCTCTTGTAAAACACGTTCTTTAATCTCCAGCGAACACAACAGCTTGCATAAGCCCGCTGTACATTTGTCTGAATTCCTCGCGCTACGCTAGACCATAATCTCTCTCACGTGTTTGTCTCAGTATGTGTTTTTGCACACTTTCCTCACGCATACCTGACTCCCTTGTGAATGATCATGGAAACGTCCAGGATTAAGTCAGGTCAAGTGCTGGACAGAGCCGCACAGTGCAGCCATGTACGGCAAGAGGTCAAGCGGTTGGATTTTTATCTGCATGTTGTGCCGTATTTCCTGCTCCAGGCAGTGGGCAGGATTGGGAAGGTTGCTTTCAAAACGTAATACTTTACAGATTACTCATTAGCTGGTTGAAATTGTAGGCCTAATCAGTAACATAATCCCCTGGAATGACAAAGTAATGCATTCTGATTGCATTATCAGTTGCCTATGGGTTAATTTGCCTCCAAATAAATAGAATATACACATCAATGAGCGATTTATTACAGTTTTTTACAATCTCACTATTTAAACGCCTTTTTTGCCTTCAAATTCAAACATTTGTAAACGTCAAATTACTGCAATCCTGTTACATGTGATCTATCCA